>NW_025726725.1:0-49546 GCF_021461395.2 Schistocerca americana
CTCGACGCAATTTGAGTGTTCCATCGTCATTACAAGGCCCTGAACGTTACAATTAACTATCATTTTTGCGTCGGATTCGAAAATCTAGACTCACAGGAGAACGACCATAAGGTGCCCGAGGCAGCAATAGACCCTTGGAGACAAGTGGCTGGAGGCCGATGTATTGAATCTCGACGCAATTTGAGTCTTCTATCGTCATTAGGAGGCGCTGAACGTTACAATTCACTATCATTTTTGCGTCGGATTCGATAATCTAAACTCACAGGAGAACGACCATAAGGTGCCCGAGGCAGCAATAGACCCTTGGAGACAAGTCGGCTGGAGGACGATGTATTGAATCTCGACGCAATTTGAGAGTTCCATCGGCATTAGGAGGCCCTGAACGTTATAATTAACTATCATTTTTGCGTCGGATTCGATAATCTAGACTCACAGGAGAACGACCATAAGGTGCCCGAGGCAGCAATAGACCCTTGGAGACAAGTCGGCTGGAGGACGATGTATTGGATCGCGACGCAATTTGAGTGTTCCATCGGCATTAGGAGGCCCTGAACGTTATAATTAACTATCATTTTTGCGTCGGATTCGAAAATCTAGACTCACAGGAGAACGACCATAAGGTGCCCGAAGCAGCAATAGACCCTTGGAGACAAGTCGGCTGGAGGACGATGTATTGGATCGCGACGCAATTTGAGTCTTCTATCGTCATTAGGAGGCGCTGAACGTTACAATTCACTATCATTTTTGCGTCGGATTCGAAAATCTAGACTCACAGGAGAAGGATCATATTGTGCCCGAGACAGCAATATCCCCTTGGAGACAAGTCGGCTGGAGGACGATGTATTGAATCTCGACGCAATTTGAGTGTCCCATCGTCATTAGAAGGCCCTGAACGTTACAATTAACTATCATTTTTGCGTCGGATTCGATAATCTAAACTCACAGGAGAACGACCATAAGGTGCCCGAGGCAGCAATAGACCCTTGGAGACAAGTCGGCTGGAGGACGAGGTATTGGATCGCGACGCAATTTGAGTCTTCTATCGTCATTAGGAGGCCCTGAACGTTACAATTAACTATCATTTTTGCGTCGGATTCGATAATCTATACTCACAGGAGAAGGACCATGTGGTGCCCGAGGCAGCGATATCCCCTTGGAGACAAGTAGGCTGGAGGCCGATGTATTGGATCGCGACGCAATTTGAGTCTTCTATCGTCATTAGGAGGCGCTGAACGTTACAATTCACTATCATTTTTGCGTCGGATTCGAAAATCTATACTCACAGGAGAAGCACCATGTGGTGCCCGAGGCAGCGATATCCCCTTGGAGACAAGTAGGCTGGAGGCCGATGTATTGAATCTCGACGCAATTTGAGTGTTCCATCGTCATTAGAAGGCCCTGAACGTTACAATTAACTATCATTTTTGCGTCGGATTCGAAAATCTAGACTCACAGGACAACGACCATAAGGTGCCCGAGGAAGCAATAGACCCTTGGAGACAAGTCGGCTGGAGGCCGATGTATTGAATCTCGACGCAATTTGAGTGTTCCATCGGCATTAGGAGGCCCTGAACGTTATAATTAACGATCATTTTTGCGTCGGATTCGATAATCTAAACTCACAGGAGAACGACCATAAGGTGCCCGAGGCAGCAATAGACCCTTGGAGACAAGTCGGCTGGAGGACGATGTATTGAATCTCGACGCAATTTGAGTGTCCCATCGTCATTAGAAGGCCCTGAACGTTACAATTAAGGATCATTTTTGCGTCGGATTCGATAATCTAAACTCACAGGAGAAGGACCATGTGGTGCCCGAGGTAGCGATAACCCCTTGGAGACAAGTAGGCTGGAGGCCGATGTATTGAATCTCGACGCAATTTGAGTGTTCCATCGTCATTAGAAGGCCCTGAACGTTACAATTAACTATCATTTTTTGCGTCGGATTCGAAAATCTAGACTCACAGGACAACGACCATAAGGTGCCCGAGGCAGCAATAGACCCTTGGAGACAAGTCGGCTGGAGGCCGATGTATTGAATCTCGACATAATCTGAGTGTTCCATCGGCATTAGGAGGCCCTGAACGTTACAATTAACTATCATTTTTGCGTCGGATTCGATAATCTAAACTCACAGGAGAACGACCATAAGGTGCCCGAGGCAGCAATAGACCCTTGGAGACAAGTCGGCTGGAGGCCGATGTATTGAATCTCGACGCAATTTGAGTGTTCCATCGGCATTAGAAGGCCCTGAACGTTACAATTAACTATCATTTTTGTGTCGGATTCGAAAATCTAGACTCACAGGAGAACGACCATAAGGTGCCCGAGGCAGCAATAGACCCTTGGAGACAAGTCGGCTGGAGGCCGATGTATTGAATCTCGACGCAATTTGAGTCTTCTATCGTCATTAGGAGGCGCTGAACGTTACAATTCACTATCATTTTTGCGTCGGATTCGATAATCTAAACTCACAGGAGAACGACCATAAGGTGCCCGAGGCAGCAATAGACCCTTGGAGACAAGTCGGCTGGAGGACGATGTATTGAATCTCGACGCAATTTGAGAGTTCCATCGGCATTAGGAGGCCCTGAACGTTATAATTAACTATCATTTTTGCGTCGGATTCGATAATCTAGACTCACAGGAGAACGACCATAAGGTGCCCGAGGCAGCAATAGACCTTTGGAGACAAGTCGGCTGGAGGACGATGTATTGGATCGCGACGCAATTTCAGTGTTCCATCGTCATTACAAGGCCCTAAACGTTACAATTAACTATCATTTTTGCGTCGGATTCGATAATCTAAACTCACAGGAGAACGACCATAAGGTGCCCGAGGCAGCAATAGACCCTTGGAGACAAGTCGGCTGGAGGACGATGTATTGAATCTCGACGCAATTTGAGTGTTCCATCGGCATTAGGAGGCCCTGAACGTTATAATTAACGATCATTTTTGCGTCGGATTCGATAATCTAAACTCACAGGAGAACGACCATAAGGTGCCCGAGGCAGCAATATCCCCTTGGAGACAAGTCGGCTGGAGGACGATGTATTGAATCTCGACGCAATTTGAGTGTTCCATCGGCATTAGAAGGCCCTGAACGTTACAATTAACTATCATTTTTGCGTCGGATTCGATAATCTAGACTCACAGGAGAAGGACCATGTGGTGCCCGAGGCAGCGATATCCCCTTGGAGACAAGTAGGCTGGAGGCCGATGTATTGAATCTCGACGCAATTTGAGTGTTCCATCGTCATTACAAGGCCCTGAACGTTACAATTAACTATCATTTTTGCGTCGGATTCGAAAATCTAGACTCACAGGAGAACGACCATAAGGTGCCCGAGGCAGCAATAGACCCTTGGAGACAAGTGGCTGGAGGCCGATGTATTGAGTCTCGACGCAATTTGAGTCTTTTATCGTCATTAGGAGGCGCTGAACGTTACAATTCACTATCATTTTTGCGTCGGATTCGATAATCTAAACTCACAGGAGAACGACCATAAGGTGCCCGAGGCAGCAATAGACCCTTGGAGACAAGTCGGCTGGAGGACGATGTATTGAATCTCGACGCAATTTGAGAGTTCCATCGGCATTAGGAGGCCCTGAACGTTATAATTAACTATCATTTTTGCGTCGGATTCGATAATCTAGACTCACAGGAGAACGACCATAAGGTGCCCGAGGCAGCAATAGACCCTTGGAGACAAGTCGGCTGGAGGACGATGTATTGTATCTCGACGCAATTTGAGTGTTCCATCGTCATTACAAGGCCCTGAACGTTACAATTAACTATCATTTCTGCGTCGGATTCGAAAATCTAGACTCACAGGAGAACCACCATAAGGTGCCCGAGGCAGCAATAGACCCTTGGAGACAAGTCGGCTGGAGGCCGATGTATTGAATCTCGACGCAATTTGAGTGTTCCATCGTCATTACAAGGCCCTGAACGTTACAATTAACTATCATTTTTGCGTCGGATTCGAAAATCTAGACTCACAGGAGAACGACCATAAGGTGCCCGAGGCAGCAATAGACCCTTGGAGACAAGTCGGCTGGAGGACGATGTATTGGATCGCGACGCAATTTGAGTCTTCTATCGTCATTAGGAGGCGCTGAACGATCCAATTCACTATCATTTTTGCGTCGGATTCGAAAATCTAGACTCACAGGAGAAGGATCATATTGTGCCCGAGACAGCAATATCCCCTTGGAGACAAGTCGGCTGGAGGACGATGTACTGGATCGCGACGCAATTTGAGTCTTCTATCGTCATTAGGAGGCCCTGAACGTTACAATTAACTAACCTTTTTGGCGTCGGGTTCGAAAATCAAGACTCACAGGAGAACGACCATAAGGTGCCCGAGGCAGCAATAGACCCTTGGAGACAAGTCGGCTGGAGGCCGATGTATTGAATCTCGACGCAATTTGAGTGTTCCATCGGCATTAGGAGGCCCTGAACGTTATAATTAACTATCATTTTTGCGTCGGATTCGATAATCTAAACTCACAGGAGAACGACCATAAGGTGCCCGAAGCAGCAATAGACCCTTGGAGACAAGTCGGCTGGAGGCCGATGTATTGAATCTCGACGCAATTTGAGTGTTCCATCGTCATTAGAAGGCCCTGAACGTTACAATTAACTATCATTTTTGCGTCGGACTCGAAAATCTAGACTCACAGGACAACGACCATAAGGCGCCCGAGGCAGCAATAGACCCTTGGAGACAAGTCGGCTGGAGGCCGATGTATTGAATCTCGACGCAATTTGAGTGTTCCATCGTCATTACAAGGCCCTGAACGTTACAATTAACTATCATTTTAGCGTCGGGTTCGAAAATCTAGACTCACAGGAGAACGACCATAAGGTGCCCGAGGCAGCAATAGACCCTTGGAGACAAGTCGGCTGGAGGACGATGTATTGGATCGCGACGCAATTTGAGTCTTCTATCGTCATTAGGAGGCGCTGAACGTTACAATTCACTATCATTTTTGCGTCGGATTCGAAAATCTAGACTCACAGGCGAAGGCCCATGTGGTGCCCGAGGCAGCGATATCCCCTTGGAGACAAGTAGGCTGGAGGCCGATGTATTGAATCTCGACGCAATTTGAGTGTTCCATCGGCATTAGGAGGCCCTGAACGTTATAATTAACGATCATTTTTGCGTCGGATTCGATAATCTAAACTCACAGGAGAACGATCATAAGGTGCCCGAGGCAGCAATAGACCCTTGGAGACAAGTCGGCTGGAGGACGATGTATTGAATCTCGACGCTATTTGAGTGTCCCATCGTCATTAGAAGGCCCTGAACGTTACAATTAACGATCATTTTTGCGTCGGATTCGATAATCTAAACTCACAGGAGAACGACCATAAGGTGCCCGAGGCAGCAATAGACCCTTGGAGACAAGTCGGTGGAGGACGATGTATTGAATCTCGACGCAATTTGAGAGTTCCATCGTCATTAGGCGGCCCTGAACGTTACAATTAACTATCATTTTTGCGTCGGATTCGATAATCTAAACTCACAGGAGAACGACCATAAGGTGCCCGAGGCAGCAATAGACCCTTGGAGACAAGTCGGCTGGAGGCCGATGTATTGAATCTCGACGCAATTTGAGTGTTCCATCGTCATTAGAGGCCCTGAACGTTACAATTAACTATCATTTTAGCGTCGGGTTCGAAAATCTAGACTCACGGGAGAACGACCATAAGGTGCCCGAGGCAGCAATAGACCCTTGGAGACAAGTCGGCTGGAGGCCGATGTATTGAATCTCGACGCAATTTGAGTGTTCCATCGGCATTAGGAGGCCCTGTACGTTATAATTAACGATCATTTTTGCGTCGGATTCGATAATCTAAACTCACAGGAGAACGATCATTAGGTGCCCGAGGCAGCAATAGACCCTTGGAGACAAGTCGGCTGGAGGACGATGTATTGAATCTCGACGCAATTTGAGTGTCCCATCGTCATTAGAAGGCCCTGAACGTTACAATTAACGATCATTTTTGCGTCGGATTCGATAATCTAAACTCACAGGAGAACGACCATAAGGTGCCCGAGGCAGCAATAGACCCTTGGAGACAAGTCGGCTGGAGGACGATGTATTGAATCTCGACGCAATTTGAGAGTTCCATCGTCATTAGGCGGCCCTGAACGTTACAATTAACTATCATTTTTGCGTCGGATTCGAAAATCTAGAATTACAAGAGAACGACCATAAAGTGCCCGAGGCAGCATTAGATCCTTGGAGACAAGTCGGCTTGAGGACGATGTATTGTATCTCGACGCAATTTGAGTGTTCCATCGTCATTACAAGGCCCTGAACGTTACAATTAACTATCATTTTTGCGTCGGATTCGAAAATCTAGACTCACAGGAGAACGAGCATAAGGTGCCCGAGGCAGCAATAGACCCTTGGAGACAAGCCGGCTGGAGGACGATGTATTGAATCTCGACGCAATTTGAGTGTTCCATCGTCATTAGAAGGCCCTGAACGTTACAATTAACTATCATTTTTGCGTCGGATTCGAAAATCTAGACTCACAGGAGAAGGATCATATTGTGCCCGAGACAGCAATATCCCCTTGGAGACAAGTCGGCTGGAGGACGATGTATTGGATCGCGACGCAATTTGAGTGTTCCATCGTCATTACAAGGCCCTGAACGTTACAATTAACTATCATTTTTGCGTCGGATTCGATAATCTAAACTCACAGGAGAACGACCATAAGGTGCCCGAGGCAGCAATAGACCCTTGGAGACAAGTCGGCTGGAGGACGATGTATTGAATCTCGACGCAATTTGAGTGTCCCATCGTCATTAGAAGGCCCTGAACGTTACAATTAACGATCATTTTTGCGTCGGATTCGATAATCTAAACTCACAGGAGAACGACCATAAGGTGCCCGAGGCAGCAATAGACCCTTGGAGACAAGTCGGCTGGAGGCCGATGTATAGAATCGCGACGCAATTTGAGTCTTCTATCGTCATTAGGAGGCGCTGACGCAATTCACTATCATTTTTGCGTCGGATTCGAAAATCTAGACTCACAGAAGAAGGATCATATTGTGCCCGAGACAGCAATATCCCCTTGGAGACAAGTCGGCTGGAGGACGATGTATTTAATCTCGACGCAATTTGAGTGTCCCATTGTCATTAGAAGGCCCTGAACGTTACAATTAACTATCATTTTTGCGTCGGATTCGATAATCTAAACTCACAGGAGAACGACCATAAGGTGCCCGAGGCAGCAATAGACCCTTGGAGACAAGTCGGCTGGAGGACGATGTATTGGATCGCGACGCAATTTGAGTGTTCCATCGTCATTAGAAGGCCCTGAACGTTACAATTAACTATCATTTTAGCGTCGGGTTCGAAAATCTAGACTCACGGGAGAACGACCATATGGTGCCCGAGGCAGCAATAGACCCTTGGAGACAAGTCGGCTGGAGGCCGATGTATTGAATCTCGACGCAATTTGAGTGTTCCATCGGCATTAGGAGGCCCTGAACGTTATAATTAACGATCATTTTTGCGTCGGATTCGATAATCTAAACTCACAGGTGAACGATCATTAGGTGCCCGAGGCAGCAATAGACCCTTGGAGACAAGTCGGCTGGAGGACGATGTATTGAATCTCGACGCAATTTGAGTGTCCCATCGTCATTAGAAGGCCCTGAACGTTACAATTAACGATCATTTTTGCGTCGGATTCGATAATCTAAACTCACAGGAGAACGACCATAAGGTGCCCGAGGCAGCAATAGACCCTTGGAGACAAGTCGGCTGGAGGACGATGTATTGAATCTCGACGCAATTTGAGAGTTCCATCGTCATTACGCGGCCCTGAACGTTACAATTAACTATCATTTTTGCGTCGGATTCGAAAATCTAGAATTACAAGAGAACGACCATAAAGTGCCCGAGGCAGCATTAGATCCTTGGAGACAAGTCGGCTGGAGGACGATGTATTGTATCTCGACGCAATTTGAGTGTTCCATCGTCATTACAAGGCCCTGAACGTTACAATTAACTATCGTTTTTGCGTCGGATTCGAAAATCTAGACTCACAGGAGAACGACCATAAGGTGCCCGAGGCAGCAATAGACCCTTGGAGACAAGTCGGCTGGAGGACGATGTATTGGATCGCGACGCAATTTGAGTCTTCTATCGTCATTAGGAGGCCCTGAACGTTACAATTAACTATCATTTTAGCGTCGGGTTCGAAAATCTAGACTCATAGGAGAAGGACCATGTTGTGCCCGAGGCAGCGATATCCCCTTGGAGACAAGTAGGCTGGAGGCCGATGTATTGAATCTCGACGCAATTTGAGTGTTCCATCGTCATTAGAAGGCCCTGAACGTTACAATTAACTATCATTTTTGCGTCGGATTCGAAAATCTAGACTCACAGGACAACGACCATAAGGTGCCCGAGGCAGCAATAGACCCTTGGAGACAAGTCGGCTGGAGGCCGATGTATTGAATCTCGACGCAATTTGAGTGTTCCATCGTCATTACAAGGCCCTGAACGTTACAATTAACTATAATTTTTGCGTCGGATTCGAAAATCTAGACTCACAGGAGAACGACCATAAGGTGCCCGAGGCAGCAATAGACCCTTGGAGACAAGTCGGCTGGAGGACGATGTATTGGATCGCGACGCAATTTGAGTCTTCTATCGTCATTAGGAGGCGCTGAACGTTACAATTCACTATCATTTTTGCGTCGGATTCCAAAATCTAGACTCACAGGAGAACGACCATAAGGTGCCCGAGGCAGCAATAGACCCTTGGAGACAAGTCGGCTGGAGGCCGATGTATTGAATCTCGACGCAATTTGAGTGTTCCATCGGCATTAGAAGGCCCTGAACGTTACAATTAACTATCATTTTTGCGTCGGATTCGATAATCTAGACACACAGGAGAACGACCATAAGTTGCCCGAGGCAGCAATAGACCCTTGGAGACAAGTCGGCTGGATGACGATGTATTGGATCGCGACGCAATTTGAGTCTTCTATCGTCATTAGGAGGCGCTGAACGTTACAATTCACTATCATTTTTGCGTCGGATTCGAAAATCTAGACTCACAGGAGAAGGATCATATTGTGCCCGAGACAGCAATATCCCCTTGGAGACAAGTCGGCTGGAGGACGATGTATTGAATCTCGACGCAATTTGAGTGTCCCATCGTCATTAGAAGGCCCTGATCGTTACAATTAACTATCATTTTTGCGTCGGATTCGATAATCTAGACTCACAGGACAACGACCATAAGGCGCCCGAGGCAGCAATAGACCCTTGGAGACAAGTCGGCTGGAGGCCGATGTATTGAATCTCGACGCAATTTGAGTGTTCCATCGTCATTACAAGGCCCTGAACGTTACAATTAACTATCATTTTAGCGTCGGGTTCGAAAATCTAGACTCACAGGAGAACGACCATAAGGTGCCCGAGGCAGCAATAGACCCTTGGAGACAAGTCGGCTGGAGGACGATGTATTGGATCGCGACGCAATTTGAGTCTTCTATCGTCATTAGGAGGCGCTGAACGTTACAATTCACTATCATTTTTGCGTCGGATTCGAAAATCTAGACTCACAGGGGAAGGCCCATGTGGTGCCCGAGGCAGCGATATCCCCTTGGAGACAAGTAGGCTGGAGGCCGATGTATTGAATCTCGACGCAATTTGAGTGTTCCATCGGCATTAGGAGGCCCTGAACGTTATAATTAACGATCATTTTTGCGTCGGATTCGATAATCTAAACTCACAGGAGAACGATCATAAGGTGCCCGAGGCAGCAATAGACCCTTGGAGACAAGTCGGTGGAGGACGATGTATTGAATCTCGACGCAATTTGAGAGTTCCATCGTCATTAGGCGGCCCTGAACGTTACAATTAACTATCATTTTTGCGTCGGATTCAATAATCTAAACTCACAGGAGAACGACCATAAGGTGCCCGAGGCAGCAATAGACCCTTGGAGACAAGTCGGCTGGAGGCCGATGTATTGAATCTCGACGCAATTTGAGTGTTCCATCGTCATTAGAGGCCCTGAACGTTACAATTAACTATCATTTTAGCGTCGGGTTCGAAAATCTAGACTCACGGGAGAACGACCATAAGGTGCCCGAGGCAGCAATAGACCCTTGGAGACAAGTCGGCTGGAGGCCGATGTATTGAATCTCGACGCAATTTGAGTGTTCCATCGGCATTAGGAGGCCCTGTACGTTATAATTAACGATCATTTTTGCGTCGGATTCGATAATCTAAACTCACAGGAGAACGATCATTAGGTGCCCGAGGCAGCAATAGACCCTTGGAGACAAGTCGGCTGGAGGACGATGTATTGAATCTCGACGCAATTTGAGTGTCCCATCGTCATTACAAGGCCCTGAACGTTACAATTAACGATCATTTTTGCGTCGGATTCGATAATCTAAACTCACAGGAGAACGACCATAAGGTGCCCGAGGCAGCAATAGACCCTTGGGGACAAGTCGGCTGGAGGACGATGTATTGAATCTCGACGCAATTTGAGAGTTCCATCGTCATTAGGCGGCCCTGAACGTTACAATTAACTATCATTTTTGCGTCGGATTCGAAAATCTAGAATTACAAGAGAACGACCATAAAGTGCCCGAGGCAGCATTAGATCCTTGGAGACAAGTCGGCTTGAGGACGATGTATTGTATCTCGACGCAATTTGAGTGTTCCATCGTCATTACAAGGCCCTGAACGTTACAATTAACTATCATTTTTGCGTCGGATTCGAAAATCTAGACTCACAGGAGAACGAGCATAAGGTGCCCGAGGCAGCAATAGACCCTTGGAGACAAGCCGGCTGGAGGACGATGTATTGAATCTCGACGCAATTTGAGTGTTCCATCGTCATTAGAAGGCCCTGAACGTTACAATTAACTATCATTTTTGCGTCGGATTCGAAAATCTAGACTCACAGGAGAAGGATCATATTGTGCCCGAGACAGCAATATCCCCTTGGAGACAAGTCGGCTGGAGGACGATGTATTGGATCGCGACGCAATTTGAGTGTTCCATCGTCATTACAAGGCCCTGAACGTTACAATTAACTATCATTTTTGCGTCGGATTCGATAATCTAAACTCACAGGAGAACGACCATAAGGTGCCCGAGGCAGCAATAGACCCTTGGAGACAAGTCGGCTGGAGGACGATGAATTGGATCGCGACGCAATTTGAGTCTTCTATCGTCATTAGGAGGCCCTGAACGTTACAATTAACTATCATTTTAGCGTCGGGTTCGAAAATCTAGACTCACAGGAGAACGACCATAAGGTGCCCGAGGCAGCAATAGACCCTTGGAGACAAGTCGGCTGGAGGCCGATGTATTGAATCTCGACGCAATTTGAGTGTTCCATTGGCATTAGGAGGCCCTGAACGTTATAATTAACTATCATTTTAGCGTCGGGTTCGAAAATCTAGACTCACAGGAGAACGACCATAAGGTGCCCGAGGCAGCAATAGACCCTTGGAGACAAGTCGGCTGGAGGACGATGTATTGGATCGAGACGCAATTTGAGTCTTCTATCGTCATTAGGAGGCGCTGAACGTTACAATTCACTATCATTTTTGCGTCGGATTCGAAAATGTAGACTCACAGGAGAAGGACCATGTGGTGCCCGAGGCAGTTATATCCCCTTGGAGACAAGTAGGCTGGAGGCAGATGTATTGAATCTCGACGCAATTTGAGTGTTCCATCGTCATTAGAAGGCCCTGAACGTTACAATTAACTATCATTTTTGCGTCGGATTCGAAAATCTAGACTCACAGGACAACGACCATAAGGTGCCCGAGGCAGCAATAGACCCTTGGAGACAAGTCGGCTGGAGGCCGATGTATTGAATCTCGACGCAATTTGAGTGTTCCATCGGCATTAGGAGGCCCTGAACGTTATAATTAACTATCATTTTTGCGTCGGATTCGATAATCTAAACTCACAGGAGAACGACCATAAGGTGCCCGAGGCAGCAATAGACCCTTGGAGACAAGTCGGCTGGAGGACGATGTATTGAATCTCGACGCAATTTGAGTGTTCCATCGGCATTAGGAGGCCCTGAACGTTATAATTAACGATCATTTTTGCGTCGGATTCGATAATCTAAACTCACAGGAGAACGATCATAAGGTGCCCGAGGCAGCAATAGACCCTTGGAGACAAGTCGGTGGAGGACGATGTATTGAATCTCGACGCAATTTGAGAGTTCCATCGTCATTAGGCGGCCCTGAACGTTACAATTAACTATCATTTTTGCGTCGGATTCAATAATCTAAACTCACAGGAGAACGACCATAAGGTGCCCGAGGCAGCAATAGACCCTTGGAGACAAGTCGGCTGGAGGCCGATGTATTGAATCTCGACGCAATTTGAGTGTTCCATCGTCATTAGAGGCCCTGAACGTTACAATTAACTATCATTTTAGCGTCGGGTTCGAAAATCTAGACTCACGGGAGAACGACCATAAGGTGCCCGAGGCAGCAATAGACCCTTGGAGACAAGTCGGCTGGAGGCCGATGTATTGAATCTCGACGCAATTTGAGTGTTCCATCGGCATTAGGAGGCCCTGTACGTTATAATTAACGATCATTTTTGCGTCGGATTCGATAATCTAAACTCACAGGAGAACGATCATTAGGTGCCCGAGGCAGCAATAGACCCTTGGAGACAAGTCGGCTGGAGGACGATGTATTGAATCTCGACGCAATTTGAGTGTCCCATCGTCATTACAAGGCCCTGAACGTTACAATTAACGATCATTTTTGCGTCGGATTCGATAATCTAAACTCACAGGAGAACGACCATAAGGTGCCCGAGGCAGCAATAGACCCTTGGAGACAAGTCGGCTGGAGGACGATGTATTGAATCTCGACGCAATTTGAGAGTTCCATCGTCATTAGGCGGCCCTGAACGTTACAATTAACTATCATTTTTGCGTCGGATTCGAAAATCTAGAATTACAAGAGAACGACCATAAGGTGCCCGAGGCAGCAATAGACCCTTGGGGACAAGTCGGCTGGAGGACGATGTATTGAATCTCGACGCAATTTGAGAGTTCCATCGTCATTAGGCGGCCCTGAACGTTACAATTAACTATCATTTTTGCGTCGGATTCGAAAATCTAGAATTACAAGAGAACGACCATAAAGTGCCCGAGGCAGCATTAGATCCTTGGAGACAAGTCGGCTTGAGGACGATGTATTGTATCTCGACGCAATTTGAGTGTTCCATCGTCATTACAAGGCCCTGAACGTTACAATTAACTATCATTTTTGCGTCGGATTCGAAAATCTAGACTCACAGGAGAACGAGCATAAGGTGCCCGAGGCAGCAATAGACCCTTGGAGACAAGCCGGCTGGAGGACGATGTATTGAATCTCGACGCAATTTGAGTGTTCCATCGTCATTAGAAGGCCCTGAACGTTACAATTAACTATCATTTTTGCGTCGGATTCGAAAATCTAGACTCACAGGAGAAGGATCATATTGTGCCCGAGACAGCAATATCCCCTTGGAGACAAGTCGGCTGGAGGACGATGTATTGGATCGCGACGCAATTTGAGTGTTCCATCGTCATTACAAGGCCCTGAACGTTACAATTAACTATCATTTTTGCGTCGGATTCGATAATCTAAACTCACAGGAGAACGACCATAAGGTGCCCGAGGCAGCAATAGACCCTTGGGGACAAGTCGGCTGGAGGACGATGTATTGAATCTCGACGCAATTTGAGAGTTCCATCGTCATTAGGCGGCCCTGAACGTTACAATTAACTATCATTTTTGCGTCGGATTCGAAAATCTAGAATTACAAGAGAACGACCATAAAGTGCCCGAGGCAGCATTAGATCCTTGGAGACAAGTCGGCTTGAGGACGATGTATTGTATCTCGACGCAATTTGAGTGTTCCATCGTCATTACAAGGCCCTGAACGTTACAATTAACTATCATTTTTGCGTCGGATTCGAAAATCTAGACTCACAGGAGAACGAGCATAAGGTGCCCGAGGCAGCAATAGACCCTTGGAGACAAGCCGGCTGGAGGACGATGTATTGAATCTCGACGCAATTTGAGTGTTCCATCGTCATTAGAAGGCCCTGAACGTTACAATTAACTATCATTTTTGCGTCGGATTCGAAAATCTAGACTCACAGGAGAAGGATCATATTGTGCCCGAGACAGCAATATCCCCTTGGAGACAAGTCGGCTGGAGGACGATGTATTGGATCGCGACGCAATTTGAGTGTTCCATCGTCATTACAAGGCCCTGAACGTTACAATTAACTATCATTTTTGCGTCGGATTCGATAATCTAAACTCACAGGAGAACGACCATAAGGTGCCCGAGGCAGCAATAGACCCTTGGAGACAAGTCGGCTGGAGGACGATGAATTGGATCGCGACGCAATTTGAGTCTTCTATCGTCATTAGGAGGCCCTGAACGTTACAATTAACTATCATTTTAGCGTCGGGTTCGAAAATCTAGACTCACAGGAGAACGACCATAAGGTGCCCGAGGCAGCAATAGACCCTTGGAGACAAGTCGGCTGGAGGCCGATGTATTGAATCTCGACGCAATTTGAGTGTTCCATTGGCATTAGGAGGCCCTGAACGTTATAATTAACTATCATTTTAGCGTCGGGTTCGAAAATCTAGACTCACAGGAGAACGACCATAAGGTGCCCGAGGCAGCAATAGACCCTTGGAGACAAGTCGGCTGGAGGACGATGTATTGGATCGAGACGCAATTTGAGTCTTCTATCGTCATTAGGAGGCGCTGAACGTTACAATTCACTATCATTTTTGCGTCGGATTCGAAAATGTAGACTCACAGGAGAAGGACCATGTGGTGCCCGAGGCAGTTATATCCCCTTGGAGACAAGTAGGCTGGAGGCAGATGTATTGAATCTCGACGCAATTTGAGTGTTCCATCGTCATTAGAAGGCCCTGAACGTTACAATTAACTATCATTTTTGCGTCGGATTCGAAAATCTAGACTCACAGGACAACGACCATAAGGTGCCCGAGGCAGCAATAGACCCTTGGAGACAAGTCGGCTGGAGGCCGATGTATTGAATCTCGACGCAATTTGAGTGTTCCATCGGCATTAGGAGGCCCTGAACGTTATAATTAACTATCATTTTTGCGTCGGATTCGATAATCTAAACTCACAGGAGAACGACCATAAGGTGCCCGAGGCAGCAATAGACCCTTGGAGACAAGTCGGCTGGAGGACGATGTATTGAATCTCGACGCAATTTGAGTGTTCCATCGGCATTAGGAGGCCCTGAACGTTATAATTAACGATCATTTTTGCGTCGGATTCGATAATCTAAACTCACAGGAGAACGATCATAAGGTGCCCGAGGCAGCAATAGACCCTTGGAGACAAGTCGGTGGAGGACGATGTATTGAATCTCGACGCAATTTGAGAGTTCCATCGTCATTAGGCGGCCCTGAACGTTACAATTAACTATCATTTTTGCGTCGGATTCAATAATCTAAACTCACAGGAGAACGACCATAAGGTGCCCGAGGCAGCAATAGACCCTTGGAGACAAGTCGGCTGGAGGCCGATGTATTGAATCTCGACGCAATTTGAGTGTTCCATCGTCATTAGAGGCCCTGAACGTTACAATTAACTATCATTTTAGCGTCGGGTTCGAAAATCTAGACTCACGGGAGAACGACCATAAGGTGCCCGAGGCAGCAATAGACCCTTGGAGACAAGTCGGCTGGAGGCCGATGTATTGAATCTCGACGCAATTTGAGTGTTCCATCGGCATTAGGAGGCCCTGTACGTTATAATTAACGATCATTTTTGCGTCGGATTCGATAATCTAAACTCACAGGAGAACGATCATTAGGTGCCCGAGGCAGCAATAGACCCTTGGAGACAAGTCGGCTGGAGGACGATGTATTGAATCTCGACGCAATTTGAGTGTCCCATCGTCATTACAAGGCCCTGAACGTTACAATTAACGATCATTTTTGCGTCGGATTCGATAATCTAAACTCACAGGAGAACGACCATAAGGTGCCCGAGGCAGCAATAGACCCTTGGAGACAAGTCGGCTGGAGGACGATGTATTGAATCTCGACGCAATTTGAGAGTTCCATCGTCATTAGGCGGCCCTGAACGTTACAATTAACTATCATTTTTGCGTCGGATTCGAAAATCTAGAATTACAAGAGAACGACCATAAAGTGCCCGAGGCAGCATTAGATCCTTGGAGACAAGTCGGCTTGAGGACGATGTATTGTATCTCGACGCAATTTGAGTGTTCCATCGTCATTACAAGGCCCTGAACGTTACAATTAACTATCATTTTTGCGTCGGATTCGAAAATCTAGACTCACAGGAGAACGAGCATAAGGTGCCCGAGGCAGCAATAGACCCTTGGAGACAAGCCGGCTGGAGGACGATGTATTGAATCTCGACGCAATTTGAGTGTTCCATCGTCATTAGAAGGCCCTGAACGTTACAATTAACTATCATTTTTGCGTCGGATTCGAAAATCTAGACTCACAGGAGAAGGATCATATTGTGCCCGAGACAGCAATATCCCCTTGGAGACAAGTCGGCTGGAGGACGATGTATTGGATCGCGACGATATTTGAGTGTTCCATCGTCATTACAAGGCCCTGAACGTTACAATTAACTATCATTTTTGCGTCGGATTCGATAATCTAAACTCACAGGAGAACGACCATAAGGTGCCCGAGGCAGCAATAGACCCTTGGAGACAAGTCGGCTGGAGGACGATGAATTGGATCGCGACGCAATTTGAGTCTTCTATCGTCATTAGGAGGCCCTGAACGTTACAATTAACTATCATTTTAGCGTCGGGTTCGAAAATCTAGACTCACAGGAGAACGACCATAAGGTGCCCGAGGCAGCAATAGACCCTTGGAGACAAGTCGGCTGGAGGCCGATGTATTGAATCTCGACGCAATTTGAGTGTTCCATTGGCATTAGGAGGCCCTGAACGTTATAATTAACTATCATTTTAGCGTCGGGTTCGAAAATCTAGACTCACAGGAGAACGACCATAAGGTGCCCGAGGCAGCAATAGACCCTTGGAGACAAGTCGGCTGGAGGACGATGTATTGGATCGAGACGCAATTTGAGTCTTCTATCGTCATTAGGAGGCGCTGAACGTTACAATTCACTATCATTTTTGCGTCGGATTCGAAAATGTAGACTCACAGGAGAAGGACCATGTGGTGCCCGAGGCAGTTATATCCCCTTGGAGACAAGTAGGCTGGAGGCAGATGTATTGAATCTCGACGCAATTTGAGTGTTCCATCGTCATTAGAAGGCCCTGAACGTTACAATTAACTATCATTTTTGCGTCGGATTCGAAAATCTAGACTCACAGGACAACGACCATAAGGTGCCCGAGGCAGCAATAGACCCTTGGAGACAAGTCGGCTGGAGGCCGATGTATTGAATCTCGACGCAATTTGAGTGTTCCATCGGCATTAGGAGGCCCTGAACGTTATAATTAACTATCATTTTTGCGTCGGATTCGATAATCTAAACTCACAGGAGAACGACCATAAGGTGCCCGAGGCAGCAATAGACCCTTGGAGACAAGTCGGCTGGAGGACGATGTATTGAATCTCGACGCAATTTGAGTGTCCCATCGTCATTAGAAGGCCCTGAACGTTACAATTAACGATCATTTTTGCGTCGGATTCGATAATCTAAACTCACAGGAGAACGACCATAAGGTGCCCGAGGCAGCAATAGACCCTTGGAGACAAGTCGGCTGGAGGCCGATGTATAGAATCGCGACGCAATTTGAGTCTTCTATCGTCATTAGGAGGCGCTGACGCAATTCACTATCATTTTTGCGTCGGATTCGAAAATCTAGACTCACAGGAGAAGGATCATATTGTGCCCGAGACAGCAATATCCCCTTGGAGACAAGTCGGCTGGAGGACGATGTATTGAATCTCGACGCAATTTGAGTGTCCCATCGTCATTAGAAGGCCCTGAACGTTACAATTAACTATCATTTTTGCGTCGGATTCGATAATCTAAACTCACAGGAGAACGACCATAAGGTGCCCGAGGCAGCAATAGACCCTTGGAGACAAGTCGGCTGGAGGACGATGTATTGGATCGCGACGCAATTTGAGTGTTCCATCGTCATTAGAAGGCCCTGAACGTTACAATTAACTATCATTTTAGCGTCGGGTTCGAAAATCTAGACTCACGGGAGAACGACCATATGGTGCCCGAGGCAGCAATAGACCCTTGGAGACAAGTCGGCTGGAGGCCGATGTATTGAATCTCGACGCAATTTGAGTGTTCCATCGGCATTAGGAGGCCCTGAACGTTATAATTAACGATCATTTTTGCGTCGGATTCGATAATCTAAACTCACAGGAGAACGATCATTAGGTGCCCGAGGCAGCAATAGACCCTTGGAGACAAGTCGGCTGGAGGACGATGTATTGAATCTCGACGCAATTTGAGTGTCCCATCGTCATTAGAAGGCCCTGAACGTTACAATTAACGATCATTTTTGCGTCGGATTCGATAATCTAAACTCACAGGAGAACGACCATAAGGTGCCCGAGGCAGCAATAGACCCTTGGAGACAAGTCGGCTGGAGGACGATGTATTGAATCTCGACGCAATTTGAGAGTTCCATCGTCATTAGGCGGCCCTGAACGTTACAATTAACTATCATTTTTGCGTCGGATTCGAAAATCTAGAATTACAAGAGAACGACCATAAAGTGCCCGAGGCAGCATTAGATCCTTGGAGACAAGTCGGCTGGAGGACGATGTATTGTATCTCGACGCAATTTGAGTGTTCCATCGTCATTACAAGGCCCTGAACGTTACAATTAACTATCGTTTTTGCGTCGGATTCGAAAATCTAGACTCACAGGAGAACCACCATAAGGTGCCCGAGGCAGCAATAGACCCTTGGAGACAAGCCGGCTGGAGGACGATGTATTGAATCTCGACGCAATTTGAGTGTTCCATCGTCATTAGAAGGCCCTGAACGTTACAATTAACTATCATTTTTGCGTCGGATTCGAAAATCTAGACTCACAGGAGAACGACCATAAGGTGCCCGAGGCAGCAATAGACCCTTGGAGACAAGTCGGCTGGAGGACGATGTATTGAATCTCGACGCAATTTGAGTGTCCCATCGTCATTAGAAGGCCCTGATCGTTACAATTAACTATCATTTTTGCGTCGGATTCGATAATCTAAACTCACAGGAGAACGACCATAAGGTGCCCGAGGCAGCAATAGACCCTTGGAGACAAGTCGGCTGGAGGACGATGTATTGGATCGCGACGCAATTTGAGTCTTCTATCGTCATTAGGAGGCCCTGAACGTTACAATTAACTATCATTTTAGCGTCGGGTTCGAAAATCTAGACTCATAGGAGAAGGACCATGTTGTGCCCGAGGCAGCGATATCCCCTTGGAGACAAGTAGGCTGGAGGCCGATGTATTGAATCTCGACGCAATTTGAGTGTTCCATCGTCATTAGAAGGCCCTGAACGTTACAATTAACTATCATTTTTGCGTCGGATTCGAAAATCTAGACTCACAGGACAACGACCATAAGGTGCCCGAGGCAGCAATAGACCCTTGGAGACAAGTAGGCTGGAGGCCGATGTATTGAATCTCGACGCAATTTGAGTGTTCCATCGGCATTAGGAGGCCCTGAACGTTATAATTAACGATCATTTTTGCGTCGGATTCGATAATCTAAACTCACAGGAGAACGACCATAAGGTGCCCGAGGCAGCAATAGACCCTTGGAGACAAGTCGGCTGGAGGCCGATGTATTGAATCTCGACGCAATTTGAGTGTTCCATCGTCATTACAAGGCCCTGAACGTTACAATTAACTATCATTTTTGCGTCGGATTCGAAAATCTAGACTCACAGGACAACGACCATAAGGTGCCCGAGGCAGCAATAGACCCTTGGAGACAAGTCGGCTGGAGGCCGATGTATTGAATCTCGACGCAATTTGAGTGTTCCATCGGCATTAGGAGGCCCTGAGCGTTATAATTAACTATCATTTTTGCGTCGGATTCGATAATCTAAACTCACAGGAGAACGACCATAAGGTGCCCGAGGCAGCAATAGACCCTTGGAGACAAGTCGGCTGGAGGCCGATGTATTGAATCTCGACGCAATTTGAGTGTTCCATCGTCATTACAAGGCCCTGAACGTTACAATTAACTATAATTTTTGCGTCGGATTCGAAAATCTAGACTCACAGGAGAACGACCATAAGGTGCCCGAGGCAGCAATAGACCCTTGGAGACAAGTCGGCTGGAGGACGATGTATTGGATCGCGACGCAATTTGAGCCTTCTATCGTCATTAGGAGGCGCTGAACGTTACAATTCACTATCATTTTTGCGTCGGATTCCAAAATCTAGACTCACAGGAGAACGACCATAAGGTGCCCGAGGCAGCAATAGACCCTTGGAGACAAGTCGGCTGGAGGCCGATGTATTGAATCTCGACGCAATTTGGGTGTTCCATCGGCATTAGAAGGCCCTGAACGTTACAATTAACTATCATTTTGGCGTCGGATTCGATAATCTAGACACACAGGAGAACGACCATAAGGTGCCCGAGGCAGCAATAGACCCTTGGAGACAAGTCGGCTGGAGGACGATGTATTGGATCGCGACGCAATTTGAGTCTTCTATCGTCATTAGGAGGCGCTGAACGTTACAATTCACTATCATTTTTGCGTCGGATTCGAAAATCTAGACTCACAGGAGAAGGATCATATTGTGCCCGAGACAGCAATATCCCCTTGGAGACAAGTCGGCTGGAGGACGATGTATTGAATCTCGACGCAATTTGAGTGTCCCATCGTCATTAGAAGGCCCTGATCGTTACAATTAACTATCATTTTTGCGTCGGATTCGATAATCTAAACTCACAGGAGAACGACCATAAGGTGCCCGAGGCAGCAATATACCCTTGGAGACAAGTCGGCTGGAGGACGATGTATTGGATCGCGACGCAATTTGAGTGTTCCATCGGCATTAGGAGGCCCTGATTGTTATAATTAACTATCATTTTTGCGTCGGATTCGATAATCTAAACTCACAGGAGAACGACCATAAGGTGCCCGAGGCAGCAATAGACCCTTGGAGACAAGTCGGCTGGAGGCCGATGTATTGAATCTCGACGCAATTTGAGTGTTCCATCGTCATTACAAGGCCCTGAACGTTACAATTAACTATAATTTTTGCGTCGGATTAGAAAATCTAGACTCACAGGAGAACGACCATAAGGTGCCCGAGGCAGCAATAGACCCTTGGAGACAAGTCGGCTGGAGGACGATGTATTGGATCGCGACGCAATTTGAGTCTTCTATCGTCATTAGGAGGCGCTGAACGTTACAATTCACTATCATTTTTGCGTCGGATTCGAAAATCTTGACTCACAGGAGAAGGACCATGTGGTGCCCGAGGCAGCGATATCCCCTTGGAGACAAGTCGGCTGGAGGACGATGTATTGAATCTCGACGCAATTTGAGTGTCCCATCGTCAGTAGGAGGCCCTAAACCTTACAATTAACTATCATTTTTGCGTCGGATTCGATAATCTAAACTCACAGGGGAACGACCATACGGTGCCCGAGGCAGCTATTGACCCTTGGAGACAAGTCGGTTGGAGGACGATGTATTGGATCGCGACGCAAAATGAGTGTTCCATCGTCATTACAAGGCCCTGAACCTTACAATTAACTATCAGTTTCGCGTCGGATTCGAAAATCTACTCACAGGGGAAGTTCATACGGTGCTCGAGACAGCAATATACCCCTTGGAGACAAATCGGCTGGAGGACGATGTATTGAATCTCGACGCAATTTGAGTCTTCTGTCGTCATTAGGAGGCGCTGAACGTTACAATTCTTTATCATTTTTGCGTCGGATTCGAAAATCTAGACTCACAGGAGAAAGATCATATTGTGCCCGAGGCAGCAATATCCCCTTGGAGACAAGTCGGCTTGAGGACGATGTATTGAATCTCGACGCAATTTGAGAGTTCCATCGTCATTACAAGGCCCTGAACGTTACAATTAACTATCATTTTTGCGTCGGATTCGAAAATCTAGAATTACAAGAGAACGACCATAAAGTGCCCGAGGCAGCATTCGATCCTTGGAGACAAGTCCGCTGGAGTACGATGTATTGTATCTCGACGCAATTTGAGTGTTCCATCGTCATTACAAGGCCCTGAACGTTACAATTAACTATCATTTTTGCGTCGGATTCGAAAATCTAGACTCACAGGAGAACGACCATAAGGTGCCCGAGGCAGCAATAGACCCTTGGAGACAAGTCGGCTGGAGGACGATGTATTGGATCGCGACGCAATTTGAGTCTTGTATCGTCATTAGGAGGCGCTGAACGTTACAATTCACTATCATTTTTGCGTCGGATTCGAAAATCTATACTCACAGGAGAAGGACCATGTGGTGCCCGAGGCAGCGATATCTCCTTGGAGACAAGTAGGCTGGAGGCCGATGTATAGAGTCTCGACGCAATTTGAGTGTTCCATCGTCATTAGAAGGCCCTGAACGTTACAATTAACTATCATTTTTGCGTCGGATTCGAAAATCTAGACTCACAGGACAACGACCATAAGGTGCCCGAGGCAGCAATAGACCCTTGGAGACAAGTAGGCTGGAGGCCGATGTATTGAATCTCGACGCAACTTGAGTGTTCCATCGGCATTAGGAGGCCCTGAACGTTATAATTAACGATCATTTTTGCGTCGGATTCGATAATCTAAACTCACAGGAGAACGACCATAAGGTGCCCGAGGCAGCAGTAGACCCTTGGAGACAAGTCGGCTGGAGGCCGATGTATTGAATCTCGACGCATTTTGAGTCTTCTATCGTCATTAGGAGGCGCTGAACGTTACAATTCACTATCATTTTTGCGTCGGATTCGAAAATCTAGACTCACAGGAGAAGGATCATATTGTGCCCGAGACAGCAATATCCCCTTGGAGACAAGTCGGCTGGAGGACGATGTATTGAATCTCGACGCAATTTGAGTCTTCTATCGTCATTAGGAGGCGCTGAACGTTACAATTAACTATCATTTTTGCGTCGGATTCGATAATCTAGACTCACAGGAGAACGACCATAAGGTGCCCGAGGCAGCAATAGACCCTTGGAGGCAAGTCGGCTGGAGGACGATGTTTTGGATCGCGACGCAATTTGAGTGTCCCATCGTCATTAGAAGGCCCTGAACGTTACAATTAACTATCTTTTTTGCGTCGGATTCGATAATCTAAACTCACAGGTGAACGACCATAAGGTGCCCGAGGCAGCAATAGACCCTTGGAGACAAGTCGGCTGGAGGACGATGTATTGGATCGCGACGCAATTTGAGTCTTCTATCGTCATTAGAAGGCCCTGAACGTTACAATTAACTATCATTTTAGCGTCGGGTTCGAAAATCTAGACTCACAGGAGAACGACCATAAGGTGCCCGAGGCAGCAATAGACCCTTGGAGACAAGTCGGCTGGAGGCCGATGTATTGAATCTCGACGCAATTTGAGTGTTCCATCGGCATTAGGAGGCCCTGAACATTATAATTAACTATCATTTTTGCGTCGGATTCGATAATCTAAACTCACAGGAGAACGACCATAAGGTGCCCGAGGCAGCAATAGACCCTTGGAGACAAGTCGGCTGGAGGCCGATGTATTGAATCTCGACGCAATTTGAGTGTTCCATCGTCATTAGAAGGCCCTGAACGTTGCAATTAACTATCATTTTTGCGTCGGATTCGAAAATCTAGACTCACAGGAGAACGACCATAAGGTGCCCGAGGCAGCAATAGACCCTTGGATACAAGTCGGCTGGAGGACGATGTATTGGATCGCGACGCAATTTGAGTCTTCTATCGTCATTAGGAGGCGCTGAACGTTATAATTCACTATCATTTTTGCGTCGGATTCGAAAATATAGACTCACAGGAGAAGGACCATGTGGTGCCCGAGGCAGCGATATCCCCTTGGAGACAAGTAGGCTGGAGGACGATGTATTGAATCTCGACGCAATTTGAGCGTTCCATCGTCATTACAAGGCCCTGAACGTTACAATTAACTATCATTTTTGCGTCGGATTCGAAAATCTAGACTCACAGGACAACGACCATAAGGTGCCCGAGGCAGCAATAGACCCTTGGAGACAAGTCGGCTGGAGGCCGATGTATTGAATCTCGACGCAATTTGAGTGTTCCATCGGCATTAGGAGGCCCTGAACGTTATAATTAACTATTATTTTTGCGTCGGATTCGATAATCTAAACTCACAGGAGAACGACCATAAGGTGCCCGAGGCAGCAATAGACCCTTGGAGACAAGTCGGCTGGAGGCCGATGTATTGAATCTCGACGCAATTTGAGTGTTCCATCGTCATTACAAGGCCCTGAACGTTACAATTAACTATCATTTTTGCGTCGGATTCGAAAATCTAGACTCACAGGAGAACGACCATAAGGTGCCCGAGGCAGCAATAGACCCTTGGAGACAAGTCGGCTGGAGGACGATGTATTGAATCTCGACGCAATTTGAGAGTTCCATCGTCTTTAGGCGGCCCTGCAAGTTACAATTAACTATCATTTTAGCGTCGGATTCGAAAATATAGAATTACAAGAGAACGACCACAAAGTGCCCGAGGCAGCATTAGATCCTTGGAGACAAGTCGGCTGGAGGACGATGTATTGTATCTCGACGCAATTTGAGTGTTCCATCGTCATTACAAGGCCCTGAACGTTACAATTAACTATCATTTTTGCGTCGGATTCGAAAATCTAGACTCACAGGAGAACGACCATAAGGTGCCCGAGGCAGCAATAGACCCTTGGAGACAAGTCGGCTGGAGGACGATGTATTGGATCGCGACGCAATTTGAGTCTTCTATCGTCATTAGGAGGCGCTGAACGGTACAATTCACTATCATTTTTGCGTCGGATTCGAAAATCTATACTCACAGGAGAAGGACCATGTGGTGCCCGAGGCAGCGATATCCCCTTGGAGACAAGTAGGCTGGAGGCCGATGTATTGAATCTCGACGCAATTTGAGTGTTCCATCGTCATTAGAAGGCCCTGAACGTTACAATTAACTATCATTTTTGCGTCGGATTCGAAAATCTAGACTCACAGGACAACGACCATAAGGTGCCCGAGGCAGCAATAGACCCTTGGAGACAAGTAGGCTGGAGGCCGATGTATTGAATCTCGACGCAATTTGAGTGTTCCATCGGCATTAGGAGGCCCTGAACGTTATAATTAACGATCATTTTTGCGTCGGATTCGATAATCTAAACTCACAGGAGAACGACCATAAGGTGCCCGAGGCAGCAATAGACCCTTGGAGACAAGTCGGCTGGAGGCCGATGTATTGAATCTCGACGCAATTTGAGTCTTCTATCGTCATTAGGAGGCGCTGAACGTTACAATTCACTATCATTTTTGCGTCGGATTCGAAAATCTAGACTCACAGGAGAAGGACCATGTGGTGCCCGAGGCAGCGAGATCCCCTTGGAGACAAGTAGGCTGGAGTCCGATGTATTGAATCTCGACGCAATTTGAGTGTTCCATCGTCATTAGGAGGCGCTGAACGTTACAATTCACTATCATTTTTGCGTCGGATTCGAGAATCTAGACTCACAGGAGAAGGATCATATTGTGCCCGAGACAGCAATATCCCCTTGGAGACAAGTCGGCTGGAGGACGATGTATTGAATCTCGACGCAATTTGAGTGTCCCATCGTCATTAGAAGGCCCTGAACGTTACAATTAACTATCATTTTTGCGTCGGATTCGATAATCTAACCTCACACTAGAACGACCATAAGGTGCCCGAGGCAGCAATAGACCCTTGGAGACAAGTCGGCTGGAGGACGATGTATTGGATCGCGACGCAATTTGAGTCTTCTATCGTCATTAGGAGGCCCTGAACGTTACAATTAACTATCATTTTAGCGTCGGGTTCGAAAATCTAGACTCACAGGAGAACGACCATAAGGTGCCCGAGGCAGCAATAGACCCTAGGAGACAAGTCGGCTGGAGGCCGATGTATTGAATCTCGACGCAATTTGAGTGTTCCAGCGGCATTAGAAGGCCCTGAACGTTACAATTAACTATCATTTTTGCGTCGGATTCGATAATCTAGACTCACAGGAGAACGACCATAAGGTGCCCGTGGCAGCAATAGACCCGTGGAGACAAGTCGGCTGGAGGCCGATGTATTGAATCTCGACGCAATTTGAGTGTTCCATCGTCATTAGGAGGCGCTGAACGTTACAATTCACTATCATTTTTGCGTCGGATTCGAAAATCTAGACTCACAGGACAACGACCATAAGGTGCCCGAGACAGCAATATCCCCTTGGGGACAAGTCGGCTGGAGGACGATGTATTGAATCTCGACGCAATTTGAGTGTTCCATCGTCATTACAAGGCCCTGAACGTTACAATTAACTATCATTTTTGCGTCGGATTCGAAAATCTAGACTCACAGGAGAACGACCATAAGGTGCCCGAGGCAGCAATAGACCCTTGGAGACAAGTCGGCTGGAGGCCGATGTATTGAATCTCGACGCAATTTGAGTCTTCTATCGTCATTAGGAGGCGCTGAACGTTACAATTCACTATCATTTTTGCGTCGGATTCGAAAATCTAGACTCACAGGAGAACGACCATAAGGTGCCCGAGGCAGCAATAGACCCTTGGAGACAAGTCGGCTGGAGGACGATGTATTGAATCTCGACGCAATTTGAGAGATCCATCGTCATTAGGCGGCCCTGAACGTTACAATTAACTATCATTTTTGCGTCGGATTCGAAAATCTAGAATTACAAGAGAACGACCATAAAGTGCCCGAGGCAGCATTAGATCCTTGGAGACAAGTCGGCTGGAGGACGATGTATTGTATCTCGACGCAATTTGAGTGTTCCATCGTCATTACAAGGCCCTGAACGTTACAATTAACTATCATTTTTGCGTCGGATTCGAAAATCTAGACTCACAGGAGAACGACCATAAGGTGCCCGAGGCAGCAATAGACCCTTGGAGACAAGTCGGCTGGAGGACGATGTATTGGATCGCGACGCAATTTGAGTCTTCTATCGTCATTAGGAGGCGCTGAACGTTACAATTCACTATCATTTTTGCGTCGGATTCGAAAATCTAGACTCACAGGAGATGGATCATATTGTGCCCGAGACAGCAATATCCCCTTGGAGACAAGTCGGCTGGAGGACGATGTATTGAATCTCGACGCTATTTGAGTGTTCCATCGGCATTAGGAGGCCCTGAACGTTATAATTAACGATCATTTTTGCGTCGGATTCGATAATCTAAACTCACAGGAGAACGACCATAAGGTGCCCGAGGCAGCAATAGACCCTTGGAGACAAGTCGGCTGGAGGCCGATGTATTGAATCTCGACGCAATTTGAGTGTTCGATCGTCATTACAAGGCCCTGAACGTTACAATTAACTATCATTTTTGCGTCGGATTCGAAAATCTAGACTCACAGGAGAACGACCATAAGGTGCCCGAGGCAGCAATAGACCCTTGGAGACAAGTCGGCTGGAGGCCGATGTATTGAATCTCGACGCAATTTGAGTCTTCTATCGTCATTAGGAGGCGCTGAACGTTACAATTCACTATCATTTTTGCGTCGGATTCGTTAATCTATACTCACAGGAGAAGGACGATGTGGTGCCCGAGGCAGCGATATCCCCTTGGAGACAAGTAGGCTGGAGTCCGATGTATTGAATCTCGACGCAATTTGAGTGTTCCATCGTCATTAGGAGGCGCTGAACGTTACAATTCACTATCATTTTTGCGTCGGATTCGAGAATCTAGACTCACAGGACAACGACCATAAGGTGCCCGAGGCAGCAATAGACCCTTGGAGACAAGTCGGCTGGAGGCCGATGTATTGGATCGCGACGCAATTTGAGTCTTCTATCGTCATTAGGAGGCGCTGAACGTTACAATTCACTATCATTTTTGCGTCGGATTCGAAAATCTAGACTCACAGGAGAAGGATCATATTGTGCCCGAGACAGCAATATCCCCTTGGAGACAAGTCGGCTGGAGGACGATGTATTGAATCTCGACGCAATTTGAGTGTCCCATCGTCATTAGAAGGGCCTGAACGTTACAATTAACTATCATTTTTGCGTCGGATTCGATAATCTAACCTCACACTAGAACGACCATAAGGTGCCCGAGGCAGCAATAGACCCTTGGAGACAAGTCGGCTGGAGGACGATGTATTGGATCGCGACGCAATTTGAGTCTTCTATCGTCATTAGGAGGCCCTGAACGTTACAATTAACTATCATTTTAGCGTCGGGTTCGAAAATCTAGACTCACAGGAGAACGACCATAAGGTGCCCGAGGCAGCAATAGACCCTTGGAGACAAGTCGGCTGGAGGACGATGTATTGGATCGCGACGCAATTTGAGTCTTCTATCGTCATTAGGAGGCGCTGAACGTTTCAATTCACTATCATTTTTGCGTCGGATTGGAAAATCTAGACTCACAGGAGAAGGATCATATTGTGCCCGAGGCAGCAATAGACCCTTGGAGACAAGTCGGCTGGAGGCCGATGTATTGAATCTCGACGCTATTTGAGTGTTCCATCGGCATTAGGAGGCCCTGAACGTTATAATTAACTATCATTTTTGCGTCGGATTCGATAATCTAAACTCACAGGAGAACGACCATAAGGGCCCGAGGCAGCAATAGACCCTTGGAGACAAGTCGGCTGGAGGCCGATGTATTGAATCTCGACGCAATTTGAGTGTTCCATCGTCATTACAAGGCCCTGAACGTTACAATTAACTATCATTTTTGCGTCGGATTCGAAAATCTAGACTCACAGGAGAACGACCATAAGGTGCCCGAGGCAGCAATAGACCCTTGGAGACAAGTCGGCTGGAGGACGATGTATTGGATCGCGACGCAATTTGAGTCTTCTATCGTCATTAGGAGGCGCTGAACGGTACAATTCACTATCATTTTTGCGTCGGATTCGAAAATCTATACTCACAGGAGAAGGACCATGTGGTGCCCGAGGCAGCAATATCCCCTTGGAGACAAGTAGGCTGGAGGCCGATGTATTGAATCTCGACGCAATTTGAGTGTTCCATCGTCATTAGAAGGCCCTGAACGTTACAATTAACTATCATTTTTGCGTCGGATTCGAAAATCTAGACTCACAGGACAACGACCATAAGGTGCCCGAGGCAGCAATAGACCCTTGGAGACAAGTCGGCTGGAGGCCGATGTATTGAATCTCGACGCAATTTGAGTGTTCCATCGGCATTAGGAGGCCCTGAACGTTATAATTAACGATCATTTTTGCGTCGGATTCGATAATCTAAACTCACAGGAGAACGACCATAAGGTGCCCGAGGCAGCAATAGACCCTTGGAGACAAGTCGGCTGGAGGCCGATGTATTGAATCTCGACGCAATTTGAGTCTTCTATCGTCATTAGGAGGCGCTGAACGTTACAATTCACTATCATTTTTGCGTCGGATTCGTTAATCTATACTCACAGGAGAAGGACGATGTGGTGCCCGAGGCAGCGATATCCCCTTGGAGACAAGTAGGCTGGAGTCCGATGTATTGAATCTCGACGCAATTTGAGTGTTCCATCGTCATTAGGAGGCGCTGAACGTTACAATTCACTATCATTTTTGCGTCGGATTCGAGAATCTAGACTCACAGGACAACGACCATAAGGTGCCCGAGGCAGCAATAGACCCTTGGAGACAAGTCGGCTGGAGGCCGATGTATTGGATCGCGACGCAATTTGAGTCTTCTATCGTCATTAGGAGGCGCTGAACGTTACAATTCACTATCATTTTTGCGTCGGATTCGAAAATCTAGACTCACAGGAGAAGGATCATATTGTGCCCGAGACAGCAATATCCCCTTGGAGACAAGTCGGCTGGAAAACGATGTATTGAATCTCGACGCAATTTGAGTGTCCCATCGTCATTAGAAGGCCCTGAACGTTACAATTAACTATCATTTTTGCGTCGGATTCGATAATCTAACCTCACACTAGAACGACCATAAGGTGCCCGAGGCAGCAATAGACCCTTGGAGACAAGTCGGCTGGAGGACGATGTATTGGATCGCGACGCAATTTGAGTCTTCTATCGTCATTAGGAGGCCCTGAACGTTACAATTAACTATCATTTTAGCGTCGGGTTCGAAAATCTAGACTCACAGGAGAACGACCATAAGGTGCCCGAGGCAGCAATAGACCCTAGGAGACAAGTCGGCTGGAGGCCGATGTATTGAATCTCGACGCAATTTGAGTGTTCCAGCGGCATTAGAAGGCCCTGAACGTTACAATTAACTATCATTTTTGCGTCGGATTCGATAATCTAGACTCACAGGAGAACGACCATAAGGTGCCCGAGGCAGCAATAGACCCGTGGAGACAAGTCGGCTGGAGGCCGATGTATTGAATCTCGACGCAATTTGAGTGTTCCATCGTCATTAGGAGGCGCTGAACGTTACAATTCACTATCATTTTTGCGTCGGATTCGAAAATCTAGAGTCACAGGACAACGACCATAAGGTGCCCGAGACAGCAATATCCCCTTGGAGACAAGTCGGCTGGAGGACGATGTATTGAATCTCGACGCAATTTGAGTGTTCCATCGTCATTACAAGGCCCTGAACGTTACAATTAACTATCATTTTTGCGTCGGATTCGAAAATCTAGACTCACAGGAGAACGACCATAAGGTGCCCGAGGCAGCAATAGACCCTTGGAGACAAGTCGGCTGGAGGCCGATGTATTGAATCTCGACGCAATTTGAGTCTTCTATCGTCATTAGGAGGCGCTGAACGTTACAATTCACTATCATTTTTGCGTCGGATTCGAAAATCTAGACTCACAGGAGAACGACCATAAGGTGCCCGAGGCAGCAATAGACCCTTGGAGACAAGTCGGCTGGAGGACGATGTATTGAATCTAGACGCAATTTGAGAGATCCATCGTCATTAGGCGGCCCTGAACGTTACAATTAACTATCATTTTTGCGTCGGATTCGAAAATCTAGAATTACAAGAGAACGACCATAAAGTGCCCGAGGCCGCATTAGATCCTTGGAGACAAGTCGGCTGGAGGACGATGTATTGTATCTCGACGCAATTTGAGTGTTCCATCGTCATTACAAGGCCCTGAACGTTACAATTAACTATCATTTTTGCGTCGGATTCGAAAATCTAGACTCACAGGAGAACGACCATAAGGTGCCCGAGGCAGCAATAGACCCTTGGAGACAAGTCGGCTGGAGGACGATGTATTGGATCGCGACGCAATTTGAGTCTTCTATCGTCATTAGGAGGCGCTGAACGTTACAATTCACTATCATTTTTGCGTCGGATTCGAAAATCTAGACTCACAGGAGAAGGATCATATTGTGCCCGAGACAGCAATATCCCCTTGGAGACAAGTCGGCTGGAGGACGATGTATTGAATCTCGACGCAATTTGAGTGTCCCATCGTCATTAGAAGGCCCTGAACGTTATAATTAACTATCATTTTTGCGTCGGATTCGATAATCTAAACTCACAGGAGAACGACCATAAGGTGCCCGAGGCAGCAATAGACCCTTGGAGACAAGTCGGCTGGAGGCCGATGTATTGAATCTCGACGCAATTTGAGTGTTCCATCGTCATTACAAGGCCCTGAACGTTACAATTAACTATCATTTTTGCGTCGGATTCGAAAATCTAGACTCACAGGAGAACGACCATAAGGTGCCCGAGGCAGCAATAGACCCTTGGAGACAAGTCGGCTGGAGGACGATGTATTGGATCGCGACGCAATTTGAGTCTTCTATCGTCATTAGGAGGCGCTGAACGTTTCAATTCACTATCATTTTTGCGTCGGATTGGAAAATCTTGACTCACAGGAGAAGGATCATATTGTGCCCGAGGCAGCAATAGACCCTTGGAGACAAGTCGGCTGGAGGCCGATGTATTGAATCTCGACGCTATTTGAGTGTTCCATCGGCATTAGGAGGCCCTGAACGTTATAATTAACGATCATTTTTGCGTCGGATTCGATAATCTAAACTCACAGGAGAACGACCATAAGGGCCCGAGGCAGCAATAGACCCTTGGAGACAAGTCGGCTGGAGGCCGATGTATTGAATCTCGACGCAATTTGAGTGTTCCATCGTCATTACAAGGCCCTGAACGTTACAATTAACTATCATTTTTGCGTCGGATTCGAAAATCTAGACTCACAGGAGAACGACCATAAGGTGCCCGAGGAGCAATAGACCCTTGGAGACAAGTCGGCTGGAGGACGATGTATTGGATCGCGACGCAATTTGAGTCTTCTATCGTCATTAGGAGGCGCTGAACGTTACAATTCACTATCATTTTTGCGTCGGATTCGAAAATCTAGACTCACAGGAGAAGGATCATATTGTGCCCGAGACAGCAATATCCCCTTGGAGACAAGTCGGCTGGAGGACGATGTATTGAATCTCGACGCAATTTGAGTGTCCCATCGTCATTAGAAGGCCCTGAACGTTACAATTAACTATCATTTTTGCGTCGGATTCGATAATCTAAACTCACAGGAGAACGACCATAAGGTGCCCGAGGCAGCAATAGACCCTTGGAGACAAGTCGGCTGGAGGACGATGTATTGGATCGCGACGCAATTTGAGTGTTCCATCGTCATTAGAAGGCCCTGAACGTTACAATTAACTATCATTTTTGCGTCGGATTCGAAAATCTAGACTCACAGGAGACCGACCATAAGGTGCCCGAGGCAGCAATAGACCCTTGGAGACAAGTCGACTGGAGGCCGATGTATTGAATCTCGACGCAATTTGAGTGTTCCATCGGCATTAGAAGGCCCTGAACGTTACAATTAACTATCATTTTTGCGTCGGATTCGTTAATCTATACTCACAGGAGAAGGACGATGTGGTGCCCGAGGCAGCGATATCCCCTTGGAGACAAGTAGGCTGGAGGCCGATGTATTGGATCGCGACGCAATTTGAGTCTTCTATCGTCATTAGGATGCGCTGAACGTTACAATTCACTATCATTTTTGCGTCGGATTCGAAAATCTATACTCACAGGAGAAGGACCATGTGGTGCCCGAGGCAGCGATATCCCCTTGGAGACAAGTAGGCTGGAGGCCGATGTATTGAATCTCGACGCAATTTGAGTGTTCCATCGTCTTTAGAAGGCCCTGAACGTTACAATTAACTATCATTTTTGCGTCGGATTCGAAAATCTAGACTCACAGGACAACGACCATAAGGTGCCCGAGGCAGCAATAGACCCTTGGAGACAAGTCGGCTGGAGGCCGATGTATTGAATCTCGACATAATTTGAGTGTTCCATCGGCATTAGGAGGCCCTGAACGTTACAATTAACTATCATTTTTGCATCGGATTCGATAATCTAAACTCACAGGAGAACGACCATAAGGTGCCCGAGGCAGCAATAGACCCTTGGAGACAAGTCGGCTGGAGGACGATGTATTGGATCGCGACGCAATTTGAGTCTTCTATCGTCATTAGGAGGCGCTGAACGTTACAATTCACTATCATTTTTGAGTCGGATTCGAAAATCTAGACTCACAGGAGAACGACCATAAGGTGCCCGAGGCAGCAATAGACCCTTGGAGACAAGTCGGCTGCAGAACGATGTATTGAATCTCGACGCAATTTGAGAGTTCCATCGTCATTAGGCGGCCCTGAACATTACAATTAACTATCATTTTTGCGTCGGATTCGAAAATCTAGAATTACAAGAGAACGACCATAAAGTGCCCGAGGCAGCATTAGATCTTTGGAGACAAGTCGGCTGGAGGACGATGTGTTGTATCTCGACGCAATTTGAGTCTTCTATCGTCATTAGGAGGCGCAGAACGTTACAATTCACTATCATTTTTGCGTCGGATTCGAAAATCTAGACTCACAGGAGAAGGACCATGTGGTGCCCGAGGCAGCGATATCCCCTTGGAGACAGGTAGGCTGGAGGCCGATGTATTGAATCTCGACGCAATTTGAGTGTTCCATCGTCATTAGGAGGCGCTGAACGTTACAATTCACTATCATTTTTGCGTCGGATTCGAAAATCTAGACTCACAGGACAACGACCATAAGGTGCCCGAGGCAGCAATAGACCCTTGGAGACAAGTCGGCTGGAGGACGATGTATTGGATCGCGACGCAATTTGAGTCTTCTATCGTCATTAGGAGGCGCTGAACGTTACAATTCACTATCATTTTTGCGTCGGATTCGAAAATCTAGACTCACAGGAGAACGACCATAAGGTGCCCGAGGCAGCAATAGACCCTTGGAGACAAGTCGGCTGGAGGACGATGTATTGAATCTCGACGCAATTTGAGAGATCCATCGTCATTAGGCGGCCCTGAACGTTACAATTAACTATCATTTTTGCGTCGGATTCGAAAATCTAGAATTACAAGAGAACGACCATAAAGTGCCCGAGGCAGCATTAGATCCTTGGAGACAAGTCGTCTGGAGGACGATGTATTGTATCTCGACGCAATTTGAGTGTTCCATCGTCATTACAAGGCCCTGAACGTTACAATTAACTATCATTTTTGCGTCGGATTCGAAAATCTAGACTCACAGGAGAACGACCATAAGGTGCCCGAGGCAGCAATAGACCCTTGGAGACAAGTCGGCTGGAGGACGATGTATTGGATCGCGACGCAATTTGAGTCTTCTATCGTCATTAGGAGGCGCTGAACGTTACAATTCACTATCATTTTTGCGTCGAATTCGAAAATCTAGACTCACAGGAGAAGGATCATATTGTGCCCAAGACAGCAATATCCCCTTGGAGACAAGTCGGCTGGAGGACGATGTATTGAATCTCGACGCAATTTGAGTGTCCCATCGTCATTAGAAGGCCCTGAACGTTATAATTAACTATCATTTTTGCGTCGGATTCGATAATCTAAACTCACAGGAGAACCACCATAAGGTGCCCGAGGCAGCAATAGACCCTTGGAGACAAGTCGGCTGGAGGCCGATGTATTGAATCTCGACGCAATTTGAGTGTTCCATCGTCATTACAAGGCCCTGAACGTTACAATTAACTATCATTTTTGCGTCGGATTCGAAAATCTAGACTCACAGGAGAACGACCATAAGGTGCCCGAGGCAGCAATACACCCTTGGAGACAAGTCGGCTGGAGGACTTTGTATTGGATCGCGACGCAATTTGAGTCTTCTATCGTCATTAGGAGGCGCTGAACGTTTCAATTCACTATCATTTTTGCGTCGGATTGGAAAATCTAGACTCACAGGAGAAGGATCATATTGTGCCCGAGGCAGCAATAGACCCTTGGAGACAAGTCGGCTGGAGGCCGATGTATTGAATCTCGACGCTATTTGAGTGTTCCATCGGCATTAGGAGGCCCTGAACGTTATAATTAACTATCATTTTTTCGTCGGATTCGATAATCTAAACTCACAGGAGAACGACCATAAGGGCCCGAGGCAGCAATAGACCCTTGGAGACAAGTCGGCTGGAGGCCGATGTATTGAATCTCGACGCAATTTGAGTGTTCCATCGTCATTTGAAGGCCCTGAACGTTACAATTAACTATCATTTTTGCGTCGGATTCGAAAATCTAGACTCACAGGAGAACGACCATAAGGTGCCCGAGGAGCAATAGACCCTTGGAGACAAGTCGGCTGGAGGACGATGTATTGGATCGCGACGCAATTTGAGTCTTCTATCGTCATTAGGAGGCGCTGAACGTTACAATTCACTATCATTTTTGCGTCGGATTCGAAAATCTAGACTCACAGGAGAAGGATCATATTGTGCCCGAGACAGCAATATCCCCTTGGAGACAAGTCGGCTGGAGGACGATGTATTGAATCTCGACGCAATTTGAGTGTCCCATCGTCATTAGAAGGCCCTGAACGTTACAATTAACTATCATTTTTGCGTCGGATTCGATAATCTAAACTCACAGGAGAACGACCATAAGGTGCCCGAGGCAGCAATAGACCCTTGGAGACAAGTCGGCTGGAGGACGATGTATTGGATCGCGACGCAATTTGAGTGTTCCATCGTCATTAGAAGGCCCTGAACGTTACAATTAACTATCATTTTTGCGTCGGATTCGAAAATCTAGACTCACAGGAGAACGACCATAAGGTGCCCGAGGCAGCAATAGACCCTTGGAGACAAGTCGACTGGAGGCCGATGTATTGAATCTCGACGCAATTTGAGTGTTCCATCGGCATTAGAAGGCCCTGAACGTTACAATTAACTATCATTTTTGCGTCGGATTCGTTAATCTATACTCACAGGAGAAGGACGATGTGGTGCCCGAGGCAGCGATATCCCCTTGGAGACAAGTAGGCTGGAGGCCGATGTATTGGATCGCGACGCAATTTGAGTCTTCTATCGTCATTAGGATGCGCTGAACGTTACAATTCACTATCATTTTTGCGTCGGATTCGAAAATCTATACTCACAGGAGAAGGACCATGTGGTGCCCGAGGCAGCGATATCCCCTTGGAGACAAGTAGGCTGGAGGCCGATGTATTGAATCTCGACGCAATTTGAGTGTTCCATCGTCTTTAGAAGGCCCTGAACGTTACAATTAACTATCATTTTTGCGTCGGATTCGAAAATCTAGACTCACAGGACAACGACCATAAGGTGCCCGAGGCAGCAATAGACCCTTGGAGACAAGTCGGCTGGAGGCCGATGTATTGAATCTCTACATAATTTGAGTGTTCCATCGGCATTAGGAGGCCCTGAACGTTACAATTAACTATCATTTTTGCATCGGATTCGATAATCTAAACTCACAGGAGAACGACCATAAGGTGCCCGAGGCAGCAATAGACCCTTGGAGACAAGTCGGCTGGAGGACGATGTATTGGATCGCGACGCAATTTGAGTCTTCTATCGTCATTAGGAGGCGCTGAACGTTACAATTCACTATCATTTTTGAGTCGGATTCGAAAATCTAGACTCACAGGAGAACGACCATAAGGTGCCCGAGGCAGCAATAGACCCTTGGAGACAAGTCGGCTGCAGAACGATGTATTGAATCTCGACGCAATTTGAGAGTTCCATCGTCATTAGGCGGCCCTGAACATTACAATTAACTATCATTTTTGCGTCGGATTCGAAAATCTAGAATTACAAGAGAACGACCATAAAGTGCCCGAGGCAGCATTAGATCTTTGGAGACAAGTCGGCTGGAGGACGATGTATTGAATCTCGACGCAATTTGAGTGTCCCATCGTCATTAGAAGGCCCTGAACGTTACAATTAACTATCATTTTTGCGTCGGATTCGATAATCTAAACTCACAGGAGAACGACCATAAGGTGCCCGAGGCAGCAATAGACCCTTGGAGACAAGTCGGCTGGAGGACGATGTATTGGATCGCGACGCAATTTGAGTGTTCCATCGTCATTAGAAGGCCCTGAACGTTACAATTAACTATCATTTTTGCGTCGGATTCGAAAATCTAGACTCACAGGAGAACGACCATAAGGTGCCCGAGGCAGCAATAGACCCTTGGAGACAAGTCGACTGGAGGCCGATGTATTGAATCTCGACGCAATTTGAGTGTTCCATCGGCATTAGAAGGCCCTGAACGTTACAATTAACTATCATTTTTGCGTCGGATTCGTTAATCTATACTCACAGGAGAAGGACGATGTGGTGCCCGAGGCAGCGATATCCCCTTGGAGACAAGTAGGCTGGAGGCCGATGTATTGGATCGCGACGCAATTTGAGTCTTCTATCGTCATTAGGATGCGCTGAACGTTACAATTCACTATCATTTTTGCGTCGGATTCGAAAATCTATACTCACAGGAGAAGGACCATGTGGTGCCCGAGGCAGCGATATCCCCTTGGAGACAAGTAGGCTGGAGGCCGATGTATTGAATCTCGACGCAATTTGAGTGTTCCATCGTCTTTAGAAGGCCCTGAACGTTACAATTAACTATCATTTTTGCGTCGGATTCGAAAATCTAGACTCACAGGACAACGACCATAAGGTGCCCGAGGCAGCAATAGACCCTTGGAGACAAGTCGGCTGGAGGCCGATGTATTGAATCTCGACATAATTTGAGTGTTCCATCGGCATTAGGAGGCCCTGAACGTTACAATTAACTATCATTTTTGCATCGGATTCGATAATCTAAACTCACAGGAGAACGACCATAAGGTGCCCGAGGCAGTAATAGACCCTTGGAGACAAGTCGGCTGGAGGACGATGTATTGGATCGCGACGCAATTTGAGTCTTCTATCGTCATTAGGAGGCGCTGAACGTTACCATTCACTATCATTTTTGAGTCGGATTCGAAAATCTAGACTCACAGGAGAACGACCATAAGGTGCCCGAGGCAGCAATAGACCCTTGGAGACAAGTCGGCTGCAGAACGATGTATTGAATCTCGACGCAATTTGAGAGTTCTATCGTCATTAGGCGGCCCTGAACATTACAATTAACTATCATTTTTGCGTCGGATTCGAAAATCTAGAATTACAAGAGAACGACCATAAAGTGCCCGAGGCAGCATTAGATCTTTGGAGACAAGTCGGCTGGAGGACGATGTGTTGTATCTCGACGCAATTTGAGTCTTCTATCGTCATTAGGAGGCGCAGAACGTTACAATTCACTATCATTTTTGCGTCGGATTCGAAAATCTAGACTCACAGGAGAAGGACCATGTGGTGCCCGAGGCAGCGATATCCCCTTGGAGACAAGTAGGCTGGAGGCCGATGTATTGAATCTCGACGCAATTTGAGTGTTCCATCGTCATTAGGAGGCGCTGAACGTTACAATTCACTATCATTTTTGCGTCGGATTCGAAAATCTAGACTCACAGGACAACGACCATAAGGTGCCCGAGGCAGCAATAGACCCTTGGAGACAAGTCGGCTGAAGGCCGATGTATTGGATCGCGACGCAATTTGAGTCTTCTATCGTCATTAGGAGGCGCTGAACGTTACAATTCACTATCATTTTTGCGTCGGATTCGAAAATCTAGACTCACAGGAGAAGGATCATATTGTGCCCGAGACAGCAATATCCCCTTGGAGACAAGTCGGCTGGAGGACGATGTATTGAATCTCGACGCAATTTGAGTGTCCCATCGTCATTAGAAGGCCCTGAACGTTACAATTAACTATCATTTTTGCGTCGGATTCGATAATCTAAACTCACAGGAGAACGACCATAAGGTGCCCGAGGCAGCAATAGACCCTTGGAGACAAGTCGGCTGGAGGACGATGTATTGGATCGCGACGCAATTTGAGTCTTCTATCGTCATTAGGAGGCCCTGAACGTTACAATTAACTATCATTTTTGCGTCGGATTCGATAATCTATACTCACAGGAGAAGGACCATGTGGTGCCCGAGGCAGCGATATCCCCTTGGAGACAAGTAGGCTGGAGGCCGATGTATTGAATCTCGACGCAATTTGAGTGTTCCATCGTCATTACAAGGCCCTGAACGTTACAATTAACTATCATTTTAGCGTCGGATTCGAAAATCTAGACTCACAGGAGAACGACCATAAGGTGCCCGAGGAGCAATAGACCCTTGGAGACAAGTCGGCTGGAGGACGATGTATTGGATCGCGACGCAATTTGAGTCTTCTATCGTCATTAGGAGGCGCTGAACGTTACAATTCACTATCATTTTTGCGTCGGATTCGAAAATCTAGACTCACAGGAGAAGGATCATATTGTGCCCGAGACAGCAATATCCCCTTGGAGACAAGTCGGCTGGAGGACGATGTATTGAATCTCGACGCAATTTGAGTGTCCCATCGTCATTAGAAGGCCCTGAACGCTACAATTAACTATCATTTTTGCGTCGGATTCGATAATCTAAACTCACAGGAGAACGACCATAAGGTGCCCGAGGCAGCAATAGACACTTGGAGACAAGTCGGCTGGAGGACGATGTATTGGATCGCGACGCAATTTGAGTGTTCCATCGTCATTAGAAGGCCCTGAACGTTACAATTAACTATCATTTTTGCGTCGGATTCGAAAATCTAGACTCACAGGAGAACGACCATAAGGTGCCCGAGGCAGCAATAGACCCTTGGAGACAAGTCGACTGGAGGCCGATGTATTGAATCTCGACGCAATTTGAGTGTTCCATCGGCATTAGAAGGCCCTGAACGTTACAATTAACTATCATTTTTGCGTCGGATTCGTTAATCTATACTCACAGGAGAAGGACGATGTGGTGCCCGAGGCAGCGATATCCCCTTGGAGACAAGTAGGCTGGAGGCCGATGTATTGGATCGCGACGCAATTTGAGTCTTCTATCGTCATTAGGATGCGCTGAACGTTACAATTCACTATCATTTTTGCGTCGGATTCGAAAATCTATACTCACAGGAGAAGGACCATGTGGTGCCCGAGGCAGCGATATCCCCTTGGAGACAAGTAGGCTGGAGGCCGATGTATTGAATCTCGACGCAATTTGAGTGTTCCATCGTCTTTAGAAGGCCCTGAACGTTACAATTAACTATCATTTTTGCGTCGGATTCGAAAATCTAGACTCACAGGACAACGACCATAAGGTGCCCGAGGCAGCAATAGACCCTTGGAGACAAGTCGGCTGGAGGCCGATGTATTGAATCTCGACATACTTTGAGTGTTCCATCGGCATTAGGAGGCCCTGAACGTTACAATTAACTATCATTTTTGAATCGGATTCGATAATCTAAACTCACAGGAGAACGACCATAAGGTGCCCGAGGCAGCAATAGACCCTTGGAGACAAGTCGGCTGGAGGACGATGTATTGGATCGCGACGCAATTTGAGTCTTCTATCGTCATTAGGAGGCGCTGAACGTTACAATTCACTATCATTTTTGAGTCGGATTCGAAAATCTAGACTCACAGGAGAACGACCATAAGGTGCCCGAGGCAGCAATAGACCCTTGGAGACAAGTCGGCTGCAGAAAGATGTATTGAATCTCGACGCAATTTGAGAGTTCCATCGTCATTAGGCGGCCCTGAACATTACAATTAACTATCATTTTTGCGTCGGATTCGAAAATCTAGAATTACAAGAGAACGACCATAAAGTGCCCGAGGCAGCATTAGATCTTTGGAGACAAGTCGGCTGGAGGACGATGTGTTGTATCTCGACGCAATTTGAGTCTTCTATCGTCATTAGGAGGCGCAGAACGTTACAATTCACTATCATTTTTGCGTCGGATTCGAAAATCTAGACTCACAGGAGAAGGACCATGTGGTGCCCGAGGCAGCGATATCCCCTTGGAGACAGGTAGGCTGGAGGCCGATGTATTGAATCTCGACGCAATTTGAGTGTTCCATCGTCATTAGGAGGCGCTGAACGTTACAATTCACTATCATTTTTGCGTCGGATTCGAAAATCTAGACTCACAGGACAACGACCATAAGGTGCCCGAGGCAGCAATAGACCCTTGGAGACAAGTCGGCTGAAGGCCGATGTATTGGATCGCGACGCAATTTGAGTCTTCTATCGTCATTAGGAGGCGCTGAACGTTACAATTCACTATCATTTTTGCGTCGGATTCGAAAATCTAGACTCACAGGAGAAGGATCATATTGTGCCCGAGACAGCAATATCCCCTTGGAGACAAGTCGGCTGGAGGACGATGTATTGAATCTCGACGCAATTTGAGTGTCCCATCGTCATTAGAAGGCCCTGAACGTTACAATTAACTATCATTTTTGCGTCGGATTCGATAATCTAAACTCACAGGAGAACGACCATAAGGTGCCCGAGGCAGCAATAGACCCTTGGAGACAAGTCGGCTGGAGGACGATGTATTGGATCGCGACGCAATTTGAGTCTTCTATCGTCATTAGGAGGCCCTGAACGTTACAATTAACTATCATTTTTGCGTCGGATTCGATAATCTATACTCACAGGAGAAGGACCATGTGGTGCCCGAGGCAGCGATATCCCCTTGGAGACAAGTAGGCTGGAGGCCGATGTATTGGATCGCGACGCAATTTGAGTCTTCTATCGTCATTAGGAGGCGCTGAACGTTACAATTCACTATCATTTTTGCGTCGGATTCGAAAATCTATACTCACAGGAGAAGCACCATGTGGTGCCCTAGGCAGCGATATCCCCTTGGAGACAAGTAGGCTGGAGGCCGATGTATTGAATCTCGACGCAATTTTAGTGTTCCATCGTCATTAGAAGGCCCTGAACGTTACAATTAACTATCATTTTTGCGTCGGATTCGAAAATCTAGACTCACAGGACAACGACCATAAGGTGCCCGAGGAAGCAATAGACCCTTGGAGACAAGTCGGCTGGAGGCCGATGTATTGAATCTCGACGCAATTTGAGTGTTCCATCGGCATTAGGAGGCCCTGAACGTTATAATTAACGATCATTTTTGCGTCGGATTCGATAATCTAAACTCACAGGAGAACGACCATAAGGTGCCCGAGGCAGCAATAGACCCTTGGAGACAAGTCGGCTGGAGGACGATGTATTGAATCTCGACGCAATTTGAGTGTCCCATCGTCATTAGAAGGCCCTGAACGTTACAATTAACGATCATTTTTGCGTCGGATTCGATAATCTAAACTCACAGGAGAAGGACCATGTGGTGCCCGAGGTAGCGATAACCCCTTGGAGACAAGTAGGCTGGAGGCCGATGTATTGAATCTCGACGCAATTTGAGTGTTCCATCGTCATTAGAAGGCCCTGAACGTTACAATTAACTATCATTTTTGCGTCGGATTCGAAAATCTAGACTCACAGGACAACGACCATAAGGTGCCCGAGGCAGCAATAGACCCTTGGAGACAAGTCGGCTGGAGGCCGATGTATTGAATCTCGACATAATCTGAGTGTTCCATCGGCATTAGGAGGCCCTGAACGTTACAATTAACTATCATTTTTGCGTCGGATTCGATAATCTAAACTCACAGGAGAACGACCATAAGGTGCCCGAGGCAGCAATAGACCCTTAGAGACAAGTCGGCTGGAGGACGATGTATTGAATCTCGACGCAATTTGAGAGTTCCATCGGCATTAGGAGGCCCTGAACGTTATAATTAACTATCATTTTTGCGTCGGATTCGATAATCTAGACTCACAGGAGAACGACCATAAGGTGCCCGAGGCAGCAATAGACCTTTGGAGACAAGTCGGCTGGAGGACGATGTATTGGATCGCGACGCAATTTGAGTGTTCCATCGGCATTAGGAGGCCCTGAACGTTATAATTAACTATCATTTTTGCGTCGGATTCGAAAATCTAGACTCACAGGAGAACGACCATAAGGTGCCCGAGGCAGCAATAGACCCATGGAGACAAGTCGGCTGGAGGACGATGTATTGGATCGCGACGCAATTTGAGTCTTCTATCGTCATTAGGAGGCGCTGAACGTTACAATTCACTATCATTTTTGCGTCGGATTCGAAAATCTAGACTCACAGGAGAAGGATCATATTGTGCCCGAGACAGCAATATCCCCTTGGAGACAAGTCGGCTGGAGGACGATGTATTGGATCGCGACGCAATTTCAGTGTTCCATCGTCATTACAAGGCCCTGAACGTTACAATTAACTATCATTTTTGCGTCGGATTCGATAATCTAAACTCACAGGAGAACGACCATAAGGTGCCCGAGGCAGCAATAGACCCTTGGAGACAAGTCGGCTGGAGGACGATGTATTGAATCTCGACGCAATTTGAGTGTTCCATCGGCATTAGGAGGCCCTGAACGTTATAATTAACGATCATTTTTGCGTCGGATTCGATAATCTAAACTCACAGGAGAACGACCATAAGGTGCCCGAGGCAGCAATATCCCCTTGGAGACAAGTCGGCTGGAGGACGATGTATTGAATCTCGACGCAATTTGAGTGTTCCATCGGCATTAGAAGGCCCTGAACGTTACAATTAACTATCATTTTTGCGTCGGATTCGATAATCTAGACTCACAGGAGAACGACCATAAGGTGCCCGAGGCAGCAATAGACCCTTGGAGACAAGTCGGCTGGAGGACGATGTATTGGATCGCGACGCAATTTGAGTCTTCTATCGTCATTAGGAGGCCCTGATCGTTACAATTAACTATCATTTTAGCGTCGGGTTCGAAAATCTAGACTCACAGGAGAAGGACCATGTGGTGCCCGAGGCAGCGATATCCCCTTGGAGACAAGTAGGCTGGAGGCCGATGTATTGAATCTCGACGCAATTTGAGTGTTCCATCGTCATTACAAGGCCCTGAACGTTACAATTAACTATCATTTTTGCGTCGGATTCGAAAATCTAGACTCACAGGAGAACGACCATAAGGTGCCCGAGGCAGCAATAGACCCTTGGAGACAAGTGGCTGGAGGCCGATGTATTGAATCTCGACGCAATTTGAGTCTTCTATCGTCATTAGGAGGCGCTGAACGTTACAATTCACTATCATTTTTGCGTCGGATTCGATAATCTAAACTCACAGGAGAACGACCATAAGGTGCCCGAGGCAGCAATAGACCCTTGGAGACAAGTCGGCTGGAGGACGATGTATTGAATCTCGACGCAATTTGAGAGTTCCATCGGCATTAGGAGGCCCTGAACGTTATAATTAACTATCATTTTTGCGTCGGATTCGATAATCTAGACTCACAGGAGAACGACCATAAGGTGCCCGAGGCAGCAATAGACCCTTGGAGACAAGTCGGCTGGAGGACGATGTATTGGATCGCGACGCAATTTGAGTGTTCCATCGGCATTAGGAGGCCCTGAACGTTATAATTAACTATCATTTTTGCGTCGGATTCGAAAATCTAGATCACAGGAGAACGACCATAAGGTGCCCGAGGCAGCAATAGACCCTTGGAGACAAGTCGGCTGGAGGACGATGTATTGGATCGCGACGCAATTTGAGTCTTCTATCGTCATTAGGAGGCGCTGAACGTTACAATTCACTATCATTTTTGCGTCGGATTCGAAAATCTAGACTCACAGGAGAAGGATCATATTGTGCCCGAGACAGCAATATCCCCTTGGAGACAAGTCGGCTGGAGGACGATGTATTGAATCTCGACGCAATTTGAGTGTCCCATCGTCATTAGAAGGCCCTGAACGTTACAATTAACTATCATTTTTGCGTCGGATTCGATAATCTAGACTCACAGGAGAACGACCATAAGGTGCCCGAGGCAGCAATAGACCCTTGGAGACAAGTCGGCTGGAGGACGATGTATTGTATCACGACGCAATTTGAGTGTTCCATCGTCATTACAAGGCCCTGAACGTTACAATTAACTATCATTTCTGCGTCGGATTCGAAAATCTAGACTCACAGGAGAACCACCATAAGGTGCCCGAGGCAGCAATAGACCCTTGGAGACAAGTCGGCTGGAGGCCGATGTATTGAATCTCGACGCAATTTGAGTGTTCCATCGTCATTACAAGGCCCTGAACGTTACAATTAACTATCATTTTTGCGTCGGATTCGAAAATCTAGACTCACAGGAGAACGACCATAAGGTGCCCGAGGCAGCAATAGACCCTTGGAGACAAGTCGGCTGGAGGACGATGTATTGGATCGCGACGCAATTTGAGTCTTCTATCGTCATTAGGAGGCGCTGAACGATCCAATTCACTATCATTTTTGCGTCGGATTCGAAAATCTAGACTCACAGGAGAAGGATCATATTGTGCCCGAGACAGCAATATCCCCTTGGAGACAAGTCGGCTGGAGGACGATGTACTGGATCGCGACGCAATTTGAGTCTTCTATCGTCATTAGGAGGCCCTGAACGTTACAATTAACTATCATTTTAGCGTCGGGTTCGAAAATCAAGACTCACAGGAGAACGACCATAAGGTGCCCGAGGCAGCAATAGACCCTTGGAGACAAGTCGGCTGGAGGCCGATGTATTGAATCACGACGCAATTTGAGTGTTCCATCGGCATTAGGAGGCCCTGAACGTTATAATTAACTATCATTTTTGCGTCGGATTCGATAATCTAAACTCACAGGAGAACGACCATAAGGTGCCCGAAGCAGCAATAGACCCTTGGAGACAAGTCGGCTGGAGGCCGATGTATTGAATCTCGACGCAATTTGAGTGTTCCATCGTCATTAGAAGGCCCTGAACGTTACAATTAACTATCATTTTTGCGTCGGACTCGAAAATCTAGACTCACAGGACAACGACCATAAGGCGCCCGAGGCAGCAATAGACCCTTGGAGACAAGTCGGCTGGAGGCCGATGTATTGAATCTCGACGCAATTTGAGTGTTCCATCGTCATTACAAGGCCCTGAACGTTACAATTAACTATCATTTTAGCGTCGGGTTCGAAAATCTAGACTCACAGGAGAACGACCATAAGGTGCCCGAGGCAGCAATAGACCCTTGGAGACAAGTCGGCTGGAGGACGATGTATTGGATCGCGACGCAATTTGAGTCTTCTATCGTCATTAGGAGGCGCTGAACGTTACAATTCACTATCATTTTTGCGTCGGATTCGAAAATCTAGACTCACAGGGGAAGGCCCATGTGGTGCCCGAGGCAGCGATATCCCCTTGGAGACAAGTAGGCTGGAGGCCGATGTATTGAATCTCGACGCAATTTGAGTGTTCCATCGGCATTAGGAGGCCCTGAACGTTATAATTAACGATCATTTTTGCGTCGGATTCGATAATCTAAACTCACAGGAGAACGATCATAAGGTGCCCGAGGCAGCAATAGACCCTTGGAGACAAGTCGGCTGGAGGACGATGTATTGAATCTCGACGCAATTTGAGTGTCCCATCGTCATTAGAAGGCCCTGAACGTTACAATTAACGATCATTTTTGCGTCGGATTCGATAATCTAAACTCACAGGAGAACGACCATAAGGTGCCCGAGGCAGCAATAGACCCTTGGAGACAAGTCGGTGGAGGACGATGTATTGAATCTCGACGCAATTTGAGAGTTCCATCGTCATTAGGCGGCCCTGAACGTTACAATTAACTATCATTTTTGCGTCGGATTCGATAATCTAAACTCACAGGAGAACGACCATAAGGTGCCCGAGGCAGCAATAGACCCTTGGAGACAAGTCGGCTGGAGGCCGATGTAATGAATCTCGACGCAATTTGAGTGTTCCATCGTCATTAGAGGCCCTGAACGTTACAATTAACTATCATTTTAGCGTCGGGTTCGAAAATCTAGACTCACGGGAGAACGACCATAAGGTGCCCGAGGCAGCAATAGACCCTTGGAGACAAGTCGGCTGGAGGCCGATGTATTGAATCTCGACGCAATTTGAGTGTTCCATCGGCATTAGGAGGCCCTGTACGTTATAATTAACGATCATTTTTGCGTCGGATTCGATAATCTAAACTCACAGGAGAACGATCATTAGGTGCCCGAGGCAGCAATAGACCCTTGGAGACAAGTCGGCTGGAGGACGATGTATTGGATCGCGACGCAATTTGAGTGTTCCATCGTCATTACAAGGCCCTGAACGTTACAATTAACTACCATTTTTGCGTCGGATTCGAAAATCTAGACTCACAGGAGAACGAGCATAAGGTGCCCGAGGCAGCAATAGACCCTTGGAGACAAGCCGGCTGGAGGACGATGTATTGAATCTCGACGCAATTTGAGTGTTCCATCGTCATTAGAAGGCCCTGAACGTTACAATTAACTATCATTTTTGCGTCGGATTCGAAAATCTAGACTCACAGGAGAAGGATCATATTGTGCCCGAGACAGCAATATCCCCTTGGAGACAAGTCGGCTGGAGGACGATGTATTGGATCGCGACGCAATTTGAGTGTTCCATCGTCATTACAAGGCCCTGAACGTTACAATTAACTATCATTTTTGCGTCGGATTCGATAATCTAAACTCACAGGAGAACGACCATAAGGTGCCCGAGGCAGCAATAGACCCTTGGAGACAAGTCGGCTGGAGGACGATGAATTGGATCGCGACGCAATTTGAGTCTTCTATCGTCATTAGGAGGCCCTGAACGTTACAATTAACTATCATTTTAGCGTCGGGTTCGAAAATCTAGACTCACAGGAGAACGACCATAAGGTGCCCGAGGCAGCAATAGACCCTTGGAGACAAGTCGGCTGGAGGCCGATGTATTGAATCTCGACGCAATTTGAGTGTCCCATCGTCATTAGAAGGCCCTGAACGTTACAATTAACTATCATTTTAGCGTCGGGTTCGAAAATCTAGACTCACAGGAGAACGACCATAAGGTGCCCGAGGCAGAAATAGACCCTTGGAGACAAGTCGGCTGGAGGCCGATGTATAGAATCGCGACGCAATTTGAGTCTTCTATCGTCATTAGGAGGCGCTGACGCAATTCACTATCATTTTTGCGTCGGATTCGAAAATCTAGACTCACAGGAGAAGGATCATATTGTGCCCGAGACAGCAATATCCCCTTGGAGACAAGTCGGCTGGAGGACGATGTATTGAATCTCGACGCAATTTGTGTGTCCCATCGTCATTAGAAGGCCCTGAACGTTACAATTAACTATCATTTTTGCGTCGGATTCGATAATCTAAACTCACAGGAGAACGACCATAAGGTGCCCGAGGCAGCAATAGACCCTTGGAGACAAGTCGGCTGGAGGACGATGTATTGGATCGCGACGCAATTTGAGTGTTCCATCGTCATTAGAAGGCCCTGAACGTTACAATTAACTATCATTTTAGCGTCGGGTTCGAAAATCTAGACTCACGGGAGAACGACCATATGGTGCCCGAGGCAGCAATAGACCCTTGGAGACAAGTCGGCTGGAGGCCGATGTATTGAATCTCGACGCAATTTGAGTGTTCCATCGGCATTAGGAGGCCCTGAACGTTATAATTAACGATCATTTTTGCGTCGGATTCAATAATCTAAACTCACAGGAGAACGATCATTAGGTGCCCGAGGCAGCAATAGACCCTTGGAGACAAGTCGGCTGGAGGACGATGTATTGAATCTCGACGCAATTTGAGTGTCCCATCGTCATTAGAAGGCCCTGAACGTTACAATTAACGATCATTTTTGCGTCGGATTCGATAATCTAAACTCACAGGAGAACGACAATAAGGTGCCCGAGGCAGCAATAGACCCTTGGAGACAAGTCGACTGGAGGACGATGTATTGAATCTCGACGCAATTTGAGAGTTCCATCGTCATTAGGCGGCCCTGAACGTTACAATTAACTATCATTTTTGCGTCGGATTCGAAAATCTAGAATTACAAGAGAACGACCATAAAGTGCCCGAGGCAGCATTAGATCCTTGGAGACAAGTCGGCTGGAGGACGATGTATTGTATCTCGACGCAATTTGAGTGTTCCATCGTCATTACAAGGCCCTGAACGTTACAATTAACTATCGTTTTTGCGTCGGATTCGAAAATCTAGACTCACAGGAGAACGACCAT
>NW_025726726.1:0-49482 GCF_021461395.2 Schistocerca americana
ATGATTTGAACCTCTCCTGTGAGTCCAGTTTTTGTTGCCGAGGCTTCATTTCAGATTTACTGTATCCCTTGGACCTTCTTATTGACGATGAAACACAGAAATTGCGTCCGAATTTAATACAAAAGGCCCAATGCCGACTTAAGTACAAGAGGACTGACACTCTAACTTTCTCTGATTTGAACCTCTCCTGAGAGTCCTGTTTTAGATTCCGATGCTTCACTTCAGGTTTACTGTATACCTTGGACCTTCTTATTGACGATGAACACAGACATTGCATCCGAATTTAATACAAAAGGCACAATGCCGACTTAAGTACAAGAGGACTGACACACTAACATTCTATGATTTGAACCTCTCCTGTGAGTCCAGTTTTTGTTGCCGAGGCTTCATTTCAGGTTTACTGTATCCCTTGGACCTTCTTATTGACGATGAAACACAGAAATTGCGTCCGAAGTTAATACAAAAGGCCCAATGCCGACTTAAGTACAAGAGGACTGACACTCTAACTTTCTATGATTTGAACCTCTCCTGTGAGTCCAGTTTTTGTTGCCGAGGCTTCACTTCAGTTTTACTGTATCCCTTGGACCTTCTTATTGACGATGATTACAGAAATTGCACCCGAAGTTAATACAAAAGGCCCAATGCCGACTTAAGTACAAGAGGACTGACACTCTAACTTTCTATGATTTGAAAATCTCCTGTGAGGCCAGTTTTAGATTCCGATGCTTCACTACAGGTTTACTGTATCCCTTGGACCTTCTTATTGACGATGAAACACAGAAATTGCGACCGAATTTAATACAAAAGGCCCAATGCCGACTTAAGTACAAGAGGACTGACACACTAACATTCTATGATTTGAACCTCTCCTGTGAGTCCAGTTTTTGTTGCCGAGGCTTCATTTCAGATTTACTGTATCCCTTGGACCTTCTTATTGACGATGAAACACAGAAATTGCGTCCGAATTTAATACAAAAGGCCCAATGCCGACTTAAGTACAAGAGGACTGACACTCTAACTTTCTCTGATTTGAACCTCTCCTGAGAGTCCTGTTTTAGATTCCGATGCTTCACTTCAGGTTTACTGTATACCTTGGACCTTCTTATTGACGATGAACACAGACATTGCATCCGAATTTAATACAAAAGGCACAATGCCGACTTAAGTACAAGAGGACTGACACTCTAACTTTCTATGATATGAACCTCTCCTGTGAGTACAGTATTAGATTCCGATGCTTCACTTCAAGTTTACTGCATCCCTTGGACCTTCTTATTGACGATGAAACACAGAAATTGCATCCGATTTTAATACAAAAGGAACAATGCCGACTTAAGTACAAGAGGACTGACACTCTAACTTTCTCTGATTTGAACCTCTCCTGAGAGTCCAGTTTTTGTTGCCGAGGCTTCTCTTCAGGTTTACTGTATCCCTTGGACCTTCTTATTGACGATGAAACACAGAAATTGCATCCGAAATTAATACAAAAGGCACAATGCCGACATAAGTATAAGAGGACTGACACTCTAAGTTTCTATGATTTGAACTCTCCTGTGAGTCAGGTTTTAGTTTCCGATGCTTCACTTCAGGTTTACTGAATCCCGTGGACCTTCTTATTGACAATGAAACACAGAAATTGCATACAAATTTAATACAAAAGGCACAATGCCGACTTAAGTACAAGAGGACTGACACTCTAAGTTTCTATGATTTGAACCTCTCCTGTGAGGCCAGTTTTAGATTCCGATGCTTCACTTCAGGTTTACTGTATCCATTGGACCTTCTTATTGACGATGAAACACAGAAATTGCGTCCGAATTTAATGCAAAAGGCACAATGCCGACTTAAGTACATGAGGACTGACACTCTAACTTTCTATGATTTGAACCTCTCCTGTGAGTCCAGTTTTAGATTCCGATGCTTCACTTCAGGTTTACTGTATCTCTTGGACCTTCTTATTGACGATGAAACACAGAAATTGCATCCGAATTTAATACAAACGGCACAATGCTGGCTTAAGTACAAGAGGACTGACACTCTAACTTTCTATGATTTGAACCTCTCCTGTGAGTCCAGTTTTAGATTCCGATGCTTCACTACAGGTTTACTGTATCCCTTGGATCTTCTTATTGATGGTGAAACACAGAAATTGCGTCCGAATTTAATACAAAAGGCCCAATGCCGACTTAAGTACAAGAGGACTGACACTCTAACATTCTATGATTTGAACCTCTCCTGTGAGTCCAGTTTTTGTTGCCGAGGCTTCATTTCAGGTTTACTGTATCCCTTGGACCTTCTTATTGACGATGAAACACAGAAATTGCATCCAAAATTAATACAAAAGGCACATTGCCGACCTAAGTACAAGAGGACTGACACTCTAAGTTTCTATGATTTGAACCTCTCCTGTGAGTCCAGTTATTGTTGCCGAGGCTTCACTTCAGGTTTACTGTATCCCTTGGACCTTCTTATTGACGATGAAACACAGAAATTGCGTCCGAATTTAATACAAAAGGCCCAATGCCGACTTAAGTACAAGAGGACTGACACTCTAACTTTCTATGATTTGAACCTCTCCTGTGAGTCCAGTTTTAAATTTCGATGCTTCACTTCAAGTTTACTGTATCCATTGGACCTTCTTATTGACGATGAAACACAGAAATTGCATCCGAATTTAATACAAAAGGCACAATGCCGGCTTAAGTACAAGAGGACTGACACTCTAACTTACTATGATTTGAACCTCTCCTGTGAGTCCAGTTTTTGTTGCCGAGGCTTCATTTCAGGTTTACTGTATCCCTTGGACCTTCTTATTGACGATGAAACACAGAAATTGCATCCAAAATTAATACAAAAGGCACATTGCCGACCTAAGTACAAGAGGACTGACACTCTAAGTTTCTATGATTTGAACCTCTCCTGTGAGGCCAGTTTTAGATTCCGATGCTTCACTTCAGGTTTACTGTATCCCTTGGACCTTCTTATTGACGATGAAACACAGAAATTGCGCCCGATTTTAATACAAAAGGCACAATGCTGACTTAAGTACAAGAGGACTGACACTCTAAGTTTCTATGATTTGAACCTCTCCTGTGAGGCCAGTTTTAGATTCCGATGCCTCACTTCAGGTTTACTGTATCCCTTGGACCTTCTTATTGACGATGAAAGACAGAAATTGCGTCCGAATTTAATACAAAAGGCACAATGCCGACTTAAGTACAAGAGGACTGACATTCTAACTTTCTATGATTTGAAACACTCCTGTGAGGCCAGTTTTAGATTCCGATGCTTCACGTCAGGTTTACTGTATCCCTTGGACCTTCTTATTGACGATGAAACACAGAAATTGCATCCGAATTTAATACAAAAGGCACAATGCCGACTTAAGTACAAGAGGACTGACACTCTAACTTTTTATGATTAGAACCTCTCCTGTGAGTCCAGTTTTAGATTCCGATGCTTCACTTCAGGTTTACTGTATCCCTTGGACCTTCGTATTGACGATGAAACACAGAAATTGCATCCGAATTTAATAAAAAAGGCCCAATGCCGGCATAAGTACAAGAGGACTGACACTCTAACTTTCTATGATTTGAAAATCTCCTGTGAGGCCAGTTTTAGATTCCGATGCTTCACTACAGGTTTACTGTATCCCTTGGACCTTCTTATTGACGATGAAACACAGAAATTGCGTCCGAATTTAATACAAAAGGCCCAATGCCGACTTAAGTACAAGAGGACTGACACACTAACATTCTATGATTTGAACCTCTCCTGTGAGTCCAGTTTTTGTTGCCGAGGCTTCATTTCAGATTTACTGTATCCCTTGGACCTTCTTATTGACGATGAAACACAGAAATTGCGTCCGAATTTAATACAAAAGGCCCAATGCCGACTTAAGTACAAAAGGACTGACACTCTAACTTTCTATGATTTGGACCTCTCCTGTGAGTCCAGTTTTTGTTGCCGAGGCTTCACTTCAGGTTTACTGTATCCCTTGGACCTTCTTATTGACGATGAAACACAGAAATTGCATCCGAAATTAATACAAAAGGCACAATGCCGACTTAAGTACAAGAGGACTGACACTCTAACTTTCTATGATTTGTACCACTCCTGTGAGTCCAGTTATAGATTCCGATGCTTCACTTCAGGTTTACTGTATCCCTTGGACCTTCTTATTGACGATGAAACACAGAAATAGCATCCGAATTTAATACAAAAGGCACAATGCCGACTTAAGTACAAGAGGACTGACACTCTAACATTCTACGATTTGAACCTCTCCTGTGAGCCCAGTTTTAGATTCCGATGCTTCACTTCAGGTTTACTGTATCCCTTGGACTTTCTTATTGACGATGAAACACAGAAATGCATCCGAAATCAATACAAAAGGCACAATGCCGACTTAAGTACAAGAGGACTGACACTCTATGATTTGAACCTCTCCTGTGAGTCAGGTTTTAGTTTCCGAGGCTTCGCTTCAGGTTTACTGAATCCCTTGGACCTTCTTATTGACAATGAAACACAGAAATTGCATACGAATTTAATACAAAAGGCACAGTGCCGAGTTAAGTACAAGAGGACTGACACTCTAACTTTCTATGATTTGAACCACTCCTGTGAGTCCAGTTTTAGATTCCGATGCTTCACTTCAGGTTGACTGTATCCCTTGGACCTTCTTATTGACGATGAAACATAGAAATTGCATCCACATTTAATACAAAAGGCACAATGCCGACTTAAGTACAAGAGGACTGACACCCTAACTTTCTATGATTTGAACCTCTCCGGTGAGTCCAGTTTCAGTTTCCGATGCTTCACTTCAGGTTTACTGTATCCCTTGGACCTTCTTATTGACGATGAAACACAGTAATTGCATCCGAATTTAATACAAAAGGCACAATGCCGACATAAGTACAAGAGGACTGACACTCTAACTTTCTATGATTTGAACCTCTCCTGTGATTCCAGTTTTAGATTCCGATGCTTCACTTCAGGTTTTCTGTATTCCTTGGACCTTCTTATTGACGATGATACACAGAAATTGCATCCGAATTTAATACAAATGGCACAATGCCGACTTAAGTACAAGAGGACTGACACTCTAACTTTCTCTGATTTGAACCTCACCTGGGAGTCCAGTTTTTGTTGCCGAGGCTTCACTTCAGGTTTACTGTATCCCATGGACCTTCTTATTGACGATGAAACACAGAAATTGCATCCGAAATTAATACAAAAGGCACAATGCCGACATAAGTACAAGAGGACTGACACTAAGTTTCTATGATTTGAACCTCTCCTGTGAGTTAGGTTTTAGTTTCCGATGCTTCACTTCAGGTTTACTGAATCCCTTGGACCTTCTTATTGACAATGAAACACAGAAATTAAGAAACTTCCTGGCAGATTAAAACTGTGTGCCCGACCGAGACTCGAACTCGGGACCTTTGCCTTTCACGGGCAAGTGCTCTACCAACTGAGCTACCGAAGCACGACTAACGTCCGGTACCCACAGCCTTACTTCTGCCAGTATCTCGTCTCCTACCTTCCAAACTTTACAGAAGCTCTTCTGCGAACCATGCAGAACTAGCACTCCTGAAAGAAAGGATATAGCGGAGACATGGCTTAGCCACAGCCTGGGGGATGTTTCCAGAATGAGATTTTCACTCTGCAGCGGAGTGTGCGCTGATATGAAACATCCTGGCAGATTAAAACTGTGTGCCCGACCGAGACTCGAACTCGGGACCTTTGCCTTTCGCGGGCAAGTGCTCTACCAACTGAGCTACCGACGCACGACTCACGTCCGGTACCCACAGCTTTACTTCTGCCAGTATCTCGTCTCCTACCTTCCAAACTTTACAGAAGCTCTTCTGCGAACCATGCAGAACTAGCACTCCTGAAAGAAAGGATATAGCGGAGACATGGCTTAGCCACAGCCTGGGGGATGTTTCCAGAATGAGATTTTCACTCTGCAGCGGAGTGTGCGCTGATATGGAACTTCCTGGCAGATTAAAACTGTGTGCCCGACCGAGACTCGAACTCGGGACCTTTGCCTTTCGCGGGCAAGTGGTAGAGCACTTGCCCGCGAAAGGCAAAGGTCCCGAGTTCGAGTCTCGGTCGGGCACACAGTATTAATCTGCCAGGAAGTTTCATATCAGCGCACACTCCGCTGCAGAGTGAAAATCTCATTCTGGAAACACAGAAATTGCATACAAATTTAATACAAAAGGCACAGTGCCGGCTTAAGTACAAGAAGACTGACGCTCTAACTTTCTATGATTTGAACCTCTCCTGTGAGTCCAGTTTTAGATTCCGATTTTTCACTTCAGGATTTCTGTATCCCTTGGACCTTCTTATTGACGATGGAACACAGAAATTGCATCCGAATTTAATACAAAAGGCACAATGCCGACTTAAGTGCAAGAGGACTGACACTCTAACTTACAATTATTTGAACCTCTCCTGTGAGTCCAGCTTTAGATTCCGATGCTTCACTTCAGGTTTACTGTATCCCTTGGACCTTCTTATTGACGATGAAACACAGAAATTGCATCAGAATTTAATACAAAAGGCACAATGCCGACTTAAGTACAAGAGGACTGACACTCAAACTTTCTATGATTTGAACCTCACCTGTCAGTCCAGTTTTAGATTCCGATGCTTCACTTCAGGTTTACTGTATACTTTGGACCTTCTTATTGACGATGAAACACAGAAATTGCATCCGAATTTAATACAAAAGGCACAATGCCGACTCAAGTACAAGAGGACTGACACTCTAACTTTCTATAATATGAACCTCTCCTGTGAGTCCAGTTTTAGATTCCGATGCTTCACTTCAGGTTTACTGTATCCCTTGGACCTTCTTATTGACGATGATTACAGAAATTGCACCCGAATTTAATACAAAAGGCACAATGCCGACTTAAGTTCAAGCGGACAGACACTCTAACTCTCTATGATTTGAACCACTCCTGTGAGGCCAGTTTTAGATTCCGATGCTTCACTTCAGGTTTACTGTATCCCTTGGACCTTCTTATTGACGATGAAACACAGAAATAGCATCCGAATTTAATACAAAAGGCACAATGCCGACTTAAGTACAAGAGGACTGACACTCTAACATTCTACGATTTGAACCTCTCCTGTGAGCCCAGTTTTAGATTCCGATGCTTCACTTCAGGTTTACTGTATCCCTTGGACTTTCTTATTGACGATGAAACACAGAAATGCATCCGAAATCAATACAAATGGCACAATGCCGACTTAAGTACAAGAGGACTGACACTCTATGATTTGAACCTCTCCTGTGAGTCAGGTTTTAGTTTCCGAGGCTTCGCTTCAGGTTTACTGAATCCCTTGGACCTTCTTATTGACAATGAAACACAGAAATTGTATACGAATTTAATACAAAAGGCACTGTGCCGACTTAAGTACAAGAGGACTGACACTCTAACTTTCTATGATTTGACCACTCCTGTGAGTCCAGTTTTAGATTCCGATGCTTCACTTCAGGTTGACTGTATCCCTTGGACCTTCTTATTGACGATGAAACATAGAAATTGCATCCACATTTAACACAAAAGGCACAATGCCGACTTAAGTACAAGAGGACTGACACCCTAACTTTCTATGATTTGAACCTCTCCGGTGAGTCCAGTTTCAGTTTCCGATGCTTCACTTCAGGTTTACTGTATCCCTTGGACCTTCTTATTGACGATGAAACACAGTAATTGCATCCGAACTTAATACAAAAGGCACAATGCCGACATAAGTACAAGAGGACCGACACTCTAACTTTCTATGATTTGAACCTCTCCTGTGATTCCAGTTTTAGATTCCGATGCTTCACTTCAGGTTTTCTGTATTCCTTGGACCTTCTTATTGACGATGATACACAGAAATTGCATCCGAATGTAATACAAAAGGCACAATGCCGACTTAAGTACAAGAGGACTGACACTCTAACTTTCTCTGATTTGAACCTCTCCTGGGAGTCCAGTTTTTGTTGCCGAGGCTTCACTTCAGGTTTACTGTATCCCATGGACCTTCTTATTGACGATGAAACACAGAAATTGCATCCGAAATTAATACAAAAGGCACAATGCCGACATAAGTACAAGAGGACTGACACTAAGTTTCTATGATTTGAACCTCTCCTGTGAGTTAGGTTTTAGTTTCCGATGCTTCACTTCAGGTTTACTGAATCCCTTGGACCTTCTTATTGACAATGAAACACAGAAATTGCATACAAATTTAATACAAAAGGCACAGTGCCGGCTTAAGTACACGAAGACTGACACTCTAACTTTCTAAGATTTGAACCTCTCCTGTGAGTCCAGTTTTAGATTCCGATGCTTCACTTCAGGATTTCTGTATCCCTTGGACCTTCTTATTGACGATGGAACACAGAAATTGCATCCGAATTTAATTCAAAAGGCACAATGCCGACTTAAGTACAAGAGGACTGACACTCTAACTTACAATTATTGGAACCTCTCCTGTGAGTCCAGCTTTAGATTCCGATGCTTCACTTCAGGTTTACTGTATCCCTTGGACCTTCTTATTGACGATGAAACACAGAAATTGCATCAGAATTTAATACAAAAGGCACAATGCCGACTTAAGTACAAGAGGACTGACACTCAAACTTTCTATGATTTGAACCTCACCTGTGAGTCCAGTTTTAGATTCCGATGCTTCACTTCAGGTTTACTGTATACTTTGGACCTTCTTATTGACGATGAAACACAGAAATTGCATCCAAATTTAATACAAAAGGCACAATGCCGACTCAAGTACAAGAGGACCGACACTCTAACTTTCTATAATATGAACCTCTCCTGTGAGTGCAGTTTTAGATTCCGATGCTTCACTTCAGGTTTACTGTATCCCTTGGACCTTCTTATTGACGATGAAACACAGAAAATGCATCCGAATTTAATACAAAAGGCACAATGCCGACTTAAGTACAAGAGGACTGACGCTCTAACTTTCTATGATTTGAACCTCATCTGTGAGTCCACATTTAGTTTCTGATGCTTAACTTCAGGTTTACTGTATACCTTGGACCTTCTTATTGACGATGAACGCAGACATTGCATCCGAATTTAATACAAAAGGCACAATGCCGATTTAAGTACAAGAGGACTGACACTCTAACTTTCTATGATATGAACCTCTCCTGAGAGTCCAGTTTTAGATTCCGATGCTTCACTTCAGGTTTACTGTATACCTTGGACCTTCTTATTGACGATGAACACAGACATTGCATCCGAATTTAATACAAAAGGCACAATGCCGACTTAAGTACAAGAGGACTGACACTCTAACTTTCTATGATATGAACCTCTCCTGTGAGTACAGTATTAGATTCCGATGCTTCACTTCAGGTTTACTGCATCCCTTGGACCTTCTTATTGACGATGAAACACAGAAATTGCATCCGATTTTAATACAAAAGGAACAATGCCGACTTAAGTACAAGAGGACTGACACTCTAACTTTCTCTGATTTGAACCTCTCCTGAGAGTGCAGTTTTTGTTGCCGAGGCTTCTCTTCAGGTTTACTGTATTCCTTGGACCTTCGTATTGACGATGAAACACAGAAATTTCATCCGAATTTAATACAAAAAGCACAATGCCTGCTTAAGTACAAGAGGACTGACACTCTAACTTTCTATGATTTGATCCTCTCCTGTGATTCCAGTTTTAGATTCCAATGCTTATCTTCAAGTTTACTGTATCCCTTAGACCTTCTTATTGACGATGAAACACAGAAATTGCATCCGAATTTAATACAAAAGCCACAATGCCGACTTAAGTACAAGAGGACTGACACTCTAACATTCTATGATTTGAACCACTGCTGTTAGTCCAGTTTTAGATTCCGATGCTTCTGATTTACTGTATCCCTTGGACCTTCTTATTGACGATGAAACACAGAAATTGCATCCGATTTTAATACAAAAGGACCAATGCCGACTTAAGTACAAGAGGAGTGACACGCTAACTTTCTATGATTTGAACCTCTCCTGTGAGTCCAGTTTTAGATTCCGATGCTTCACTTCAGGTTTACTGTATCCCTTGGACCTTCTTATTGACGATGAAACACAGAAATGGCATCCGAATTTAATACAAAAAGCACAATGCCTGCTTAAGTACAAGAGGACTGACACTCTAACTTTCTATGATTGGAACCTCACCTGTGAGTCCAGTTTTAGATTCCGATGCTTCACTTCAGGTTTAGTGTATACCTAGGACCTTCTTATTGACGATGAAACATAGAAATTGCATCCGAATGTAATACAAAAGGCACAATGCCAGCTTAAGTACAAGAGGACTGACACTCTAACGTTCTATGATATGAACCTCTCCTGTGAGTACAGTTTTAGATTCCGATGCTTCACTTCAGGTTTACTGCATCCCTTGGACCTTCTTATTGACGATGAAACACAGAAATTGCATCCGCATTTAATACAAAAGGCACAATGCCGACTTAAGTACTAGAGCACTGACACTCTAACAGTCTATGATTTGAGCCTCTCCTGTGAGTCCAGTTTTAGATTCCGATGCTTCACTTCAGGTTTACTGTATTCCTTGCACTTTCTTATTGACGATGCAACACAATAATTGCATCCGAATTTAATACAAAAAGCACAATGCCGGCTTAAGTACAAGAGGACAGACACTCTAACTTTCTATGATTTGAACCTCTCCTGTGATTCCAGTTTTAGATTCCGATGCTTATCTTCAAGTTTACTGTATCCCTTAGACCTTCTTATTGACGATGAAACACAGAAATTGCATCCGAATTTAATACAAAAGGCACAATGCCGACTTAAGTACAAGAGGACTGACACTCTATCTTTCTCTGATTTGAACCTCTTCTGTGAGTCCAGTTTTAGATTCCGATGTTTCGCTTCAGGTAAACTGTATCCCTTGGACCTTCTTATTGACGATGAAACACAGAAATTGCAACCGAAATTAATACAAAAGGCACAATGCCGACTTAAGTACAAGAGTACAGACACTCTAACTGTCTATGATTTGTACCACTCCTGTGAGGCCAGTTTTAGATTCCGATGTTTCACTTCAGGTTTACTGTATCCCTTGGACCTTCTTATTGACGATGAAACCAGAAATTGCATCCGAATTTAATACAAAAGGCACAATGCCGACTTAAGTACAAGAGGACTGACACTCTAACTTTCTATAAAATGAACCTCTCCTGTGAGTCCAGTTTTAGATTCCGATGCTTCACTTCAGGTTTACTGTATCCCTTGGACCTTCTTATTGACGATGAAACACAGAAAATGCATCCGAATTTAATACAAAAGGCACAATGCCGACTTAAGTACAAGAGGACTGACACTCTAACTTTCTATGATTTGAACCTCATCTGGGAGTCCACTTTTAGATTCCGATGCTTCACTTCAGGTTTACTGTATACCTTGGACCTTCTTATTGACGCTGAAACACAGACATTGCATCCGAATTTAATACAAGAGGCACAATGCCGACTTAAGTACAAGAGGACTGACACTCTAACTTTCTATGATATGAACCTCTCCTGTGAGTACATTATTAGATTCCGATGCTTCACTTCGGGTTTGCTGCATCCCTTGGACCTTCTAATTGACGATGAAACACAGAAATTGCATCCGATTTTAATACAAAAGGAACAATGCCGACTTAAGTACAAGAGGACTGACACTCTAACTTTCTCTGATTTCAACCGCACCTGAGAGTCCAATTTTTGTTGCCGAGGCTTCTCTTCAGGTTCACTGTATCCCTTGGACCTTCTTATTGACGATGAAACACAGAAATTGCATCCGAAATTAATACAAAAGGCACAATGCCGACATAAGTATAAGAGGACTGACACTCTAAGTTTCTATGATTTGAACCTCTCCTGTGAGTCAGGTTTTAGTTTCCGAAGCTTCACTTCAGGTTTACTGAATCCCTTGGACCTTCTTATTGACAATGTAACAAAGAAATTGCATACAAATTTATTACAAAAGGCACAGTGCCAGCTTAAGTACAAGAAGACTGACACTCTAAATTTCTATGATTTGAACCTCTCCTGTGAGTCCAGTTTTAGATTCCGATGCTTCACTTCAGGTTTACTGTATCCCTTGGACCTTCTTATGGACGATGAAACACAGAAATTGCATCCGAATTTAATACAAAAGGCACAATGCCGACTTAAGTACAAGAGGACTGACACTCTAACTTACTATTATTTGAACCTCTCCTGTGAGTCCAGTTTTTGATTCCGATGCTTCACTTCAGGTTTACTGTATACCTTGGACCTTCTTATTGACGATGAAACACAGAAATTGCACCCGAATTTAATACAAAAGCACAATGCCGACTTAAGTACAAGAGGACGGACACTCTAACTTTCTATAATATGAACCTCTCCTGTGAGTCCAACTTTAGATTCCGATGCTTCACTTCAGGTTTACTGTATCCCTAGGACCTTCTTATTGACGATGATACACAGAAAATGCATCCGAATTTATTTCAAAAGGCACAATGCCGACTTTAGTACAAGAGGACTGACACTCAAACTTTCTATGATTTGTACCACTCCAGTGAGTCCAGTTTTAGATTCCGATGCTTCACTTCAGGTTTACTGTATCCCTTGGACCTTCTTATTGACGATGATTACAGAAATTGCACCCGAATTTAATACAAAATGCACAATGCCGACTTAAGTTCAAGCGGACAGACACTCTAACTTTCTACGATTTGAACCACTCCTGTGAGGCCAGTTTTAGATTCCGATGCTTCACTTCAGGTTTACTGTATCCCTTGGACTTTCTTATTGACGATGAAACACAGAAATTGCTTCCGAAATTATTACAAAAGGCACAATGTCGACTTAAGTACAAGAGGACTGACACTCTATGATTTGAATCTCTCCTGTGAGTCAGGTTTTAGTTTCCGAGACTTCGCTTCAGGTTTACTGAATCCCTTGGACCTTGTTATTGACAATGAAACACAGAAATTGCATACGAATTTAATACAAAAGGCACAGTGCCGACTTAAGTACAAGAGGAGTGACACTCTAACTTTCTATGATTTGAACCTCTCCTGTGAGTCCAGTTTTAGATTCCGATGCTTCACTTCAGGTTTACTGTATCCCTTGGACCTTCTTATTGACGATGAAACACAGAAATTGCATCCGAATTTAATGCAAAAAGCACAATGCCGACATAAGTACAAGAGGACTGACACTCTAAGTTTCTATGGTTTGAACCTTTCCTGTGAGTCAGGTTTTAGTTTCCGATGCTTCACTTCAGGTTTACTGAATCCCTTGGACCTTCTTATTGACAATGAAACACAGAAATTGCATACAAATTTAATACAAAAGGCACAGTGCCAGCTTAAGTACAAGAGGACTGACACTCTAACTTTCTATGATTTGAACCACTCCTGTGAGTCCAGTTTTAGATTGCGATGCTTCACTTGAGGTTTACTGTATCCCTTGGACCTTCTTATTGACGATGAAACACAGAAATTGCATCCACATTTAATACAAAAGGCACAATGCCGACTTAAGTACAAGAGGACTGACACCCTAACTTTCTATGATTTGAACCTCTCCGGTGAGTCCAGTTTCAGTTTCCGATGCTTCACTTCAGGTCTACTGTATCCCTTGGACCTTCTTATTGACGATGATACACAGAAATTGCATCCGAATTTAATACAAAAGGCACAATGCCGACTTAAGTACAAGAGGACTGACACTCTAACTTTCTCTGATTTGAACCTCTCCTGGGAGTCCAGTTTTTGTTGCCGAGGCTTCACTTCAGGTTTGCTGTATCCCATGGACCTTCTTATTGACGATGAAACACAGAAACTGCATCCGAAATTAATACAAAAGGCACAATGCCGACATAAGTACAAGAGGTCTGACACTCTAAGTTTCTATGGTTTGAACCACTCCTGTGAGTCAGGTTTTAGTTTCCGATGCTTCACTTCAGGTTCACTGAATCCCTTGGACCTTCTTATTGACAATGAAACACAGAAATTGCATACAAATTTAATACAAAAGGCACAGTGCCAGCTAAAGTACTAGAAGACTGACACTCTAAATTTCTATGATTTCAACCTGTCCTGTGAGTCCAGTTTTAGATTCCGATGCTTCACTTCAGGTTTACTGTATCCCTTGGACCTTCTTATTGACGATGAAACACAGAAATTGCATCCGAATTTAATACAAAAGGCACAATGCCGACTTAAGTACAAGAGGAGTGACACTCTAACTTTCTATGATTTGAACCTCTCCTGTGAGTCCAGTTTTAGATTCCGATGCTTCACTTCAGGTTTACTGTATCCCTTGGACCTTCTTATTGACGATGAAACACAGAAATTGCATCCGAATTTAATACAAAAAGCACAATGCCTGCTTAAGTACAAGAGGACTGACACTCTAACTTTCTATGATTGGAACCTCACCTGTGAGTCCAGTTTTAGATTCCGATGCTTCACTTCAGGTTTACTGTATAGCTTGGACCTTCTTATTGACGATGAAACATAGAAATTGCATCCGAATTAAGTACAAAAGGCACAATGCCAGCTTAAGTACAAGAGGACTGACACTCAAACTTTCTATGATATAACCCTCTCCTGTGAGTACAGTCTTAGATTCCGATGCTTCACTTCAGGTTTACTGCATCCCTTGGACCTTCTTATTGACGATGAAACACAGAAATTGCATCCGAATTTAATACAAAAGGCACAATGCCGACTTAAGTTCTAGAGCACTGACACTCTAACATTCCATGATTTGAACCTCTCCTGTGCGTCCAGTTTTAGATTCCGGTGCTTCACTTCAGGTTTACTGTATTCCTTGGACATTCTTATTGACGATGCAACATAGAAATTGCATCCGAATTTAATACAAAAAGCACAATGCCGGCTTAAGTACAAGAGGACTGACACTCTAACTTTCTATGATTTGAACCTCTCCTGTGATTCCAGTTTTAGATTCCGATGCTTATCTTCAAGTTTACTGCATCCCTTAGACCTTCTTATTGACGATGAAACACAGAAATTGCATCCGAATTTTATACAAAAGGCACAATGCCGACTTTAGTACAAGAGGACTGACACTCTAACTTTCTCTGATTTGAACCGCACCTGAGAGTCCAATTTTTGTTGCCGAGGCTTCTCTTCAGGTTTACTGTATCCCTTGGACCTTCTTATTGACGATGAAACACAGAAATTGCATCCGAAATTAATACAAAAGGCACAATGCCGACATAAGTATAAGAGGACTGACACTCTAAGTTTCTATGATTTGAACCTCTCCTGTGAGTCCAGTTTTAGATTCCGATGCTTCACTTCAGGTTTACTGTATCCCTTGGACCTTCTTATGGACGATGAAACACAGAAATTGCATCCGAATTTAATACAAAAGGCACAATGCCGACTTAAGTACAAGAGGACTGACACTCTAACTTACTATTATTTGAACCTCTCCTGTGAGTCCAGTTTTAGATTCCGATGCTTCACTTCAGGTTTACTGTATACCTTGGACCTTCTTATTGACGATGAAACACAGAAATTGCACCCGAATTTAATACAAAAGCACAATGCCGACTTAAGTACAAGAGGACTGACACTCTAACTTTCTATAATATGAACCTCTCCTGTGAGTCCAACTTTAGATTCCGATGCTTCACTTCAGGTTTACTGTATCCCTAGGACCTTCTTATTGACGATGATACACAGAAAATGCATCCGAATTTATTACAAAAGGCACAATGCCGACTTAAGTACAAGAGGACTGACACTCTAACTTTCTATGATTTGTACCACTCCAGTGAGTCCAGTTTTAGATTCCGATGCTTCACTTCAGGTTTACTGTATCCCTTGGACCTTCTTATTGACGATGATTACAGAAATTGCACCCGAATTTAATACAAAATGCACAATGCCGACTTAAGTTCAAGCGGACAGACACTCTAACTTTCTATGATTTGAACCACTCCTGTGAGGCCAGTTTTAGATTCCGATGCTTCACTTCAGGTTTACTGTATCCCTTGGACTTTCTTATTGACGATGAAACACAGAAATTGCATCCGAAATTAATACAAAAGGCACAATGTCGACTTAAGTACAAGAGGACTGACACTCTATGATTTGAACCTCTCCAGTGAGTCAGGTTTTAGTTTCCGAGACTTCGCTTCAGGTTTACTGAATCCCTTGGACCTTGTTATTGACAATGAAACACAGAAATTGCATACGAATTTAATACAAAAGGCACAGTGCCGACTTAAGTACAAGAGGAGTGACACTCTAACTTTCTATGATTTGAACCTCTCCTGTGAGTCCAGTTTTAGATTCCGATGCTTCACTTCAGGTTTACTGTATCCCTTGGACCTTCTTATTGACGATGAAACACAGAAATTGCATCCGAATTTAATACAAAAAGCACAATGCCGACATAAGTACAAGAGGACTGACACTCTAAGTTTCTATGGTTTGAACCTCTCCTGTGAGTCAGGTTTTAGTTTCCGATGCTTCACTTCAGGTTTACTGAATCCCTTGGACCTTCTTATTGACAATGAAACACAGAAATTGCATACAAATTTAATACAAAAGGCACAGTGCCAGCTTAAGTACAAGAGGACTGACACTCTAACTTTCTATGATTTGAACCACTCCTGTGAGTCCAGTTTTAGATTCCGATGCTTCACTTGAGGTTTACTGTATCCCTTGGACCTTCTTATTGACGATGAAACACAGAAATTGCATCCACATTTAATACAAAAGGCACAATGCCGACTTAAGTACAAGAGGACTGACACCCTTACTTTCTATGATTTGAACCTCTCCGGTGAGTCCAGTTTCAGTTTCCGATGCTTCACTTCAAGTCTACTGTATCCCTTGGACCTTCTTATTGACGATGATACACAGAAATTGCATCCGAATTTAATACAAAAGGCACAATGCCGACTTAAGTACAAGAGGACTGACACTCTAACTTTCTCTGATTTGAACCTCTCCTGGAAATCCAGTTTTTGTTGCCGAGGCTTCACTTCAGGTTTACTGTATCCCATGGACCTTCTTATTGACGATGAAACACAGAAATTGCATCCAAAATTAATACAAAAGGCACAATGCCGACATAAGTACAAGAGGTCTGACACTCTAAGTTTCTATGGTTTGAACCTCTCCTGTGAGTCAGGTTTTAGTTTCCGATGCTTCACTTCAGGTTCACTGAATCCCTTGGACCTTCTTATTGACAATGAAACACAGAAATTGCATACAAATTTAATACAAAAGGCACAGTGCCAGCTTAAGTACTAGAAGACTGACACTGTAAATTTCTATGATTTCAACCTGTCCTGTGAGTCCAGTTTTAGATTCCGATGCTTCACTTCAGGTTTACTGTATCCCTTGGACCTTCTTATTGACGATGAAACACAGAAATTGCATCCGAATTTAATACAAAAGGCACAATGCCGACTTAAGTACAAGAGGAGTGACACTCTAACTTTCTATGATTTGAACCTCTCCTGTGAGTCCAGTTTTAGATTCCGATGCTTCACTTCAGGTTTACTGTATCCCTTGGACCTTCTTATTGACGATGAAACACAGAAATTGCATCCGAATTTAATACAAAAAGCACAATGCCTGCTTAAGTACAAGAGGACTGACACTCTAACTTTCTATGATTGGAACCTCACCTGTGAGTCCAGTTTTAGATTCCGATGCTTCACTTCAGGTTTACTGTATAGCTTGGACCTTCTTATTGACGATGAAACATAGAAATTGCATCCGAATTAAATACAAAAGGCACAATGCCAGCTTAAGTACAAGAGGACTGACACTCAAACTTTCTATGATATAACCCTCTCCTGTGAGTACAGTCTTAGATTCCGATGCTTCACTTCAGGTTTACTGCATCCCTTGGACCTTCTTATTGACGATGAAACACAGAAATTGCATCCGAATTTAATACAAAAGGCACAATGCCGACTTAAGTTCTAGAGCACTGACACTCTAACATTCCATGATTTGAACCTCTCCTGTGAGTCCAGTTTTAGATTCCGGTGCTTCACTTCAGGTTTACTGTATTCCTTGGACATTCTTATTGACGATGCAACACAGAAATTGCATCCGAATTTAATACAAAAAGCACAATGCCGGCTTAAGTACAAGAGGACTGACACTCTAACTTTCTATGATTTGAACCTCTCCTGTGATTCCAGTTTTAGATTCCGATGCTTATCTTCAAGTTTACTGCATCCCTTAGACCTTCTTATTGACGATGAAACACAGAAATTGCATCCGAATTTAATACAAAAGGCACAATGCCGACTTAAGTACAAGAGGACTGACACTCTATCTTTCTCTGATTTGAACCTCTTCTGTGAGTCCAGTTTTAGATTCCGATGCTTCGCTTCAGGTTAACTGTATCCCTTGGACCTTCTTATTGACGATGAAACACAGAAATTGCATCCGAAATTAATACGAAAGGCACAATGCCGACTTAAGTACAAGAGGACAGACACTCTAACTTTCTATGATTTGAACCTCATCTGGGAGTCCACTTTTAGATTCCGATGCTTCACTTCAGGTTTACTGTATACCTTGGACCTTCTTATTGACGCTGAAACACAGACATTGCATCCGAATGTAATACAAAAGGCACAATGCCGACTTAAGTACAGGAGGACTGACACTCTAACTTTCTATGATATGAACCTCTCCTGTGAGTACATTATTAGATTCCGATGCTTCACTTCGGGTTTACTGCATCCCTTGGACCTTCTAATTGACGATGAAACACAGAAATTGCATCCGATTTTAATACAAAAGGAACAATGCCGACTTAAGTACAAGAGGACTGACACTCTAACTTTCTCTGATTTGAACCGCACCTGAGAGTCCAATTTTTGTTGCCGAGGCTTCTCTTCAGGTTTACTGTATCCCTTGGACCTTCTTATTGACGATGAAACACAGAAATTGCATCCGAAATTAATACAAAAGGCACAATGCCGACATAAGTATAAGAGGACTGACACTCTAAGTTTCTATGATTTGAACCTCTCCTGTGAGTCCAGTTTTAGATTCCGATGCTTCACTTCAGGTTTACTGTATCCCTTGGACCTTCTTATTGACGATGAAACACAGAAATTGCATCCGAATTTAATACAAAAGGCACAATGCCGACTTAAGTACAAGAGGACTGACACTCTAACTTACTATTATTTGAACCTCTCCTGTGAGTCCAGTTTTAGATTCCGATGCTTCACTTCAGGTTTACTGTATACCTTGGACCTTCTTATTGACGATGAAACACAGAAATTGCATCCGAATTTAATACAAAAGCACAATGCCGACTTAAGTACAAGAGGACTGACACTCTAACTTTCTATAATATGAACCTCTCCTGTGAGTCCAACTTTAGATTCCGATGCTTCACTTCAGGTTTACTGTATCCCTAGGACCTTCTTATTGACGATGAAACACAGAAAATGCATCCGAATTTATTACAAAAGGCACAATGCCGACTTAAGTACAAGAGGACTGACACTCTAACTTTCTATGATTTGTACCACTCCTGTGAGTCCAGTTTTAGATTCCGATGCTTCACTTGAGGTTTACTGTATCCCTTGGACCTTCTTATTGACGATGAAACACAGAAATTGCATCCACATTTAATACAAAAGGCACAATGCCGACTTAAGTACAAGAGGACTGACACCCTTACTTTCTATGATTTGAACCTCTCCGGTGAGTCCAGTTTCAGTTTCCGATGCTTCACTTCAAGTCTACTGTATCCCTTGGACCTTCTTATTGACGATGATACACAGAAATTGCATCCGAATTTAATACAAAAGGCACAATGCCGACTTAAGTACAAGAGGACTGACACTCTAACTTTCTCTGATTTGAACCTCTCCTGGAAATCCAGTTTTTGTTGCCGAGGCTTCACTTCAGGTTTACTGTATCCCATGGACCTTCTTATTGACGATGAAACACAGAAATTGCATCCAAAATTAATACAAAAGGCACAATGCCGACATAAGTACAAGAGGTCTGACACTCTAAGTTTCTATGGTTTGAACCTCTCCTGTGAGTCAGGTTTTAGTTTCCGATGCTTCACTTCAGGTTCACTGAATCCCTTGGACCTTCTTATTGACAATGAAACACAGAAATTGCATACAAATTTAATACAAAAGGCACAGTGCCAGCTTAAGTACTAGAAGACTGACACTGTAAATTTCTATGATTTCAACCTGTCCTGTGAGTCCAGTTTTAGATTCCGATGCTTTACTTCAGGTTTACTGTATCCCTTGGACCTTCTTATTGACGATGAAACACAGAAATTGCATCCGAATTTAATACAAAAGGCACAATGCCGACTTAAGTACAAGAGGAGTGACACTCTAACTTTCTATGATTTGAACCTCTCCTGTGAGTCCAGTTTTAGATTCCGATGCTTCACTTCAGGTTTACTGTATCCCTTGGACCTTCTTATTGACGATGAAACACAGAAATTGCATCCGAATTTAATACAAAAAGCACAATGCCTGCTTAAGTACAAGAGGACTGACACTCTAACTTTCTATGATTGGAACCTCACCTGTGAGTCCAGTTTTAGATTCCGATGCTTCACTTCAGGTTTACTGTATAGCTTGGACCTTCTTATTGACGATGAAACATAGAAATTGCATCCGAATTAAATACAAAAGGCACAATGCCAGCTTAAGTACAAGAGGACTGACACTCAAACTTTCTATGATATAACCCTCTCCTGTGAGTACAGTCTTAGATTCCGATGCTTCACTTCAGGTTTACTGCATCCCTTGGACCTTCTTATTGACGATGAAACACAGAAATTGCATCCGAATTTAATACAAAAGGCACAATGCCGACTTAAGTTCTAGAGCACTGACACTCTAACATTCCATGATTTGAACCTCTCCTGTGAGTCCAGTTTTAGATTCCGGTGCTTCACTTCAGGTTTACTGTATTCCTTGGACATTCTTATTGACGATGCAACACAGAAATTGCATCCGAATTTAATACAAAAAGCACAATGCCGGCTTAAGTACAAGAGGACTGACACTCTAACTTTCTATGATTTGAACCTCTCCTGTGATTCCAGTTTTAGATTCCGATGCTTATCTTCAAGTTTACTGCATCCCTTAGACCTTCTTATTGACGATGAAACACAGAAATTGCATCCGAATTTAATACAAAAGGCACAATGCCGACTTAAGTACAAGAGGACTGACACTCTATCTTTCTCTGATTTGAACCTCTTCTGTGAGTCCAGTTTTAGATTCCGATGCTTCGCTTCAGGTTAACTGTATCCCTTGGACCTTCTTATTGACGATGAAACACAGAAATTGCATCCGAAATTAATACGAAAGGCACAATGCCGACTTAAGTACAAGAGGACAGACACTCTAACTTTCTATGATTTGAACCTCATCTGGGAGTCCACTTTTAGATTCCGATGCTTCACTTCAGGTTTACTGTATACCTTGGACCTTCTTATTGACGCTGAAACACAGACATTGCATCCGAATGTAATACAAAAGGCACAATGCCGACTTAAGTACAGGAGGACTGACACTCTAACTTTCTATGATATGAACCTCTCCTGTGAGTACATTATTAGATTCCGATGCTTCACTTCGGGTTTACTGCATCCCTTGGACCTTCTAATTGACGATGAAACACAGAAATTGCATCCGATTTTAATACAAAAGGAACAATGCCGACTTAAGTACAAGAGGACTGACACTCTAACTTTCTCTGATTTGAACCGCACCTGAGAGTCCAATTTTTGTTGCCGAGGCTTCTCTTCAGGTTTACTGTATCCCTTGGACCTTCTTATTGACGATGAAACACAGAAATTGCATCCGAAATTAATACAAAAGGCACAATGCCGACATAAGTATAAGAGGACTGACACTCTAAGTTTCTATGATTTGAACCTCTCCTGTGAGTCCAGTTTTAGATTCCGATGCTTCACTTCAGGTTTACTGTATCCCTTGGACCTTCTTATTGACGATGAAACACAGAAATTGCATCCGAATTTAATACAAAAGGCACAATGCCGACTTAAGTACAAGAGGACTGACACTCTAACTTACTATTATTTGAACCTCTCCTGTGAGTCCAGTTTTAGATTCCGATGCTTCACTTCAGGTTTACTGTATACCTTGGACCTTCTTATTGACGATGAAACACAGAAATTGCATCCGAATTTAATACAAAAGCACAATGCCGACTTAAGTACAAGAGGACTGACACTCTAACTTTCTATAATATGAACCTCTCCTGTGAGTCCAACTTTAGATTCCGATGCTTCACTTCAGGTTTACTGTATCCCTAGGACCTTCTTATTGACGATGAAACACAGAAAATGCATCCGAATTTATTACAAAAGGCACAATGCCGACTTAAGTACAAGAGGACTGACACTCTAACTTTCTATGATTTGTACCACTCCTGTGAGTCCAGTTTTAGATTCCGATGCTTCACTTCAGGTTTACTGTATCCCTTGGACCTTCTTATTGACGGTGTTTACAGAAATTGCATCCGAATTTAATACAAAATGCACAATGCCGACTTAAGTTCAAGCGCACAGACACTCTAACTTTCTATGATTTGAACCACTCCTGTGAGGCCAGTTTTAGATTCCGATGCTTCACTTCAGGTTTACTGTATCCCTTGGACCTTCTTATTGACGATGAAACACAGAAATAGCATCCGAATTTAATACAAAAGGCACAATGCCGACTTAAGTACAGGAGGACTGACACTCTAACTTTCTACGATTTGAACCTCTCCTGTGAGCCCAGTTTTAGATTCCGATGCTTCACTTCAGGTTTACTGTATCCCTTGGACTTTCTTATTGACGATGAAACACAGAAATTGCATCCGAAATTAATACAAAAGGCACAATGCCGACTTAAGTACAAGAGGACTGACACTCTATGATTTGAACCTCTCCTGTGAGTCAGCTTTTAGTTTCCGAGACTTCGCTTCAGGTTTACTGAATCCCTTGGACCTTGTTATTGGCAATGAAACACAGAAATTGCATACGAATTTGATACAAAAGGCACAGTGCCGACTTAAGTACAAGAGGAGTGACACTCTAACTTTCTATGATTTGAACCTCTCCTGTGAGTCCAGTTTTAGATTCCGATGCTTCACTTCAGGTTTACTGTATTCCTTGGACCTTCTTATTGACGATGAAACACAGAAATTGCATCCGAATTTAATACAAAAAGCACAATGCCGACATAAGTACAAGAGGACTGACACTCAAAGTTTCTATGGTTTGAACCTCTCCTGTGAGTCAGGTTTTAGTTTCCGATGCTTCACTTCAGGTTTACTGAATCCCTTGGACCTTCTTATTGACAATGAAACACAGAAATTGCATACAAATTTAATACAAAAGGCACAGTGCCAGCTTAAGTACAAGAGGACTGACACTCTAACTTTCTATGATTTGAACCATTCCTGTGAGTCCAGTTTTAGATTCCGATGCTTCACTTCAGGTTTACTGTATCCCTTGGACCTTCTTATTGACGATGAAACACAGAAATTGCATCCACATTTAATACAAAAGGCACAATGCCGACTTAAGTACAAGAGGACTGACACCCTAACTTTCTATGATTTAAACCTCTCCGGTGAGTCCAGTTTCAGTTTCCGATGCTTCACTTCAGGTTTACTGTATCCCTTGGACCTTCTTATTGACGATGATACACAGAAATTGCATCCGAATTTAATACAAAAGGCACAATGCCGACTTAAGTACAAGAGGACTGACACTCTAACTTTCTCTGATTTGAACCTCTCCTGGGAGTCCAGTTTTTGTTGCCGAGGCTTCACTTCAGGTTTACTGTATCCCATGGACCTTCTTATTGACGATGAAACACAGAAATTGCATCCGAAATTAATACAAAAGGCACAATGCCGACATAAGTACAAGAGGACTGACACTCTAAGTTTCTATGGTTTGAACCTCTCATGTGAGTCAGGTTTTAGTTTCCGATGCTTCACTTCAGGTTCACTGAATCCCTTGGACCTTCTTATTGACAATGAAACACAGAAATTGCATACAAATTTAATACAAAAGGCACAGTGCCAGCTTAAGTACTAGAAGACTGACACTCTAAATTTCTATGATTTCAACCTGTCCTGTGAGTCCAGTTTTAGATTCCGATGCTTCACTTCAGGTTTACTGTATCCCTTGGACCTTCTTATTGACGATGAAACACAGAAATTGCATCCGAATTTAATACAAAAGGCACAATGCCGACTTAAGTACAAGAGGAGTGACACTCTAACTTTCTATGATTTGAACCTCTCCTGTGTGTCCAGTTTTAGATTCCGATGCTTCACTTCAGGTTTACTGTATCCCTTGGACCTTCTTATTGACGATGAAACACAGAAATTGCATCCGAATTTAATACAAAAAGCACAATGCCTGCTTAAGTACAAGAGGACTGACACTCTAACTTTCTATGATTGGAACCTCACCTGTGAGTCCAGTTTTAGATTCCGATGCTTCACTTCAGGTTTACTGTATACCTTGGACCTTCTTATTGACGATGAAACATAGAAATTGCATCCGAATTTAATACAAAAGGCACAATGCCAGCTTAAGTACAAGAGGACTGACACTCAAACTTTCTATGATATAACCCTCTCCTGTGAGTACAGTCTTAGATTCCGATGCTTCACTTCAGGTTTACTGCATCCCTTGGACCTCCTTATTGACGATGAAACACAGAAATTGCATCCGAATTTAATACAAAAGGCACAATGCCGACTTAAGTTCTAGAGCACTGACACTCTAACATTCCATGATTTGAACCTCTCCTGTGAGTCCAGTTTTAGATTCCGGTGCTTCACTTCAGGTTTACTGTATTCCTTGGACATTCTTATTGACGATGCAACACAGAAATTGCATCCGAATTTAATACAAAAAGCACAATGCCGGCTTAAGTACAAGAGGACTGACACTCTAACTTTCTATGATTTGAACCTCTCCTGTGATTCCAGTTTTGGATTCCGATGCTTATCTTGAAGTTTACTGCATCCCTTAGACCTTCTTATTGACGATGAAACACAGAAATTGCATCCGAATTTAATTCAAAAGGCACAATGCCGACTTAAGTACAAGAGGACTGACACTCATTCTTTCTCTGATTTGAACCTCTTCTGTGAGTCCAGTTTTAGATTCCGATGCTTCGCTTCAGGTTAACTGTATCCCTTGGACCTTCTTATTGACGATGAAACACAGAAATTGCATCCGAAATTAATACGAAAGGCACAATGCCGACTTAAGTACAAGAGGACAGACACTCTAACTTTCTATGATTTGAACCACTCCTGTGAGGCCAGTTTTAGATTCCGATGTTTCACTTCAGGTTTACTGTATCCTTTGGACCTTCTTATTGACGATGAAACCAGAAATTGCATCCAAATTTAATACAAAAGGCACAATGCCGACTTAAGTACAAGAGGACTGACACTCTAACTTTCTATAATATGAACCTCTCCTGTGAGTCCAGTTTTAGATTCCGATGCTTCACTTCAGGTTTACTGTATCCCTTGGACCTTCTTATTGACGATGAAACACAGAAAATGCATCCGAATTTAATACAAAAGGCACAATGCCGACTTAAGTACAAGAGGACTGACACTCTAACTTTCTATGATTCGAACCGCATCTGTGAGTCCATTTTTAGATTCCGATGCGTCACTTCAGGTTTACTGTATACCTTGGACCTTCTTATTGACGATGAAACATAGACATTGCATCCGAATTTAATACAAAAGGCACAATGCCGATTTAAGTACAAGAGGACTGACACTCTAACTTTCTATGATATGAACCTCTCCTGTGAGTACATTATTAGATTCCGATGCTTCACTTCGGGTTTACTGCATCCCTTGGACCTCCTTATTGACGATGAAACACAGAAATTGCATCCGAAATTAATACGAAAGGCACAATGCCGACTTAAGTACAAGAGGACAGACACTCTAACTTTCTATGATTTGAACCACTCCTGTGAGGCCAGTTTTAGATTCCGATGTTTCACTTCAGGTTTACTGTATCCTTTGGACCTTCTTATTGACGATGAAACCAGAAATTGCATCCGAATTTAATACAAAAGGCACAATGCCGACTTAAGTACAAGAGGACTGACACTCTAACTTTCTATAATATGAACCTCTCCTGTGAGTCCAGTTTTAGATTCCGATGCTTCACTTCAGGTTTACTGTATCCCTTGGACCTTCTTATTGACGATGAAACACAGAAAATGCATCCGAATTTAATACAAAAGGCACAATGCCGACTTAAGTACAAGAGGACTGACACTCTAAATTTCTATGATTTGAGCCTCTCCTGTGAGGCCAGTTTTAGATTCCGATGCTTCACTTCAGGTTTACTGTATCCCTTGGACCTTCTTATTGACGATGAAACACAGAAATTGCATCCGAATTTAATACAAAAGTCACAATGCCGACTTAAGTACAAGAGGACTGACACTCTAAATTACTTTTATTTGAACCTCTCCTGTGAGTCCAGTTTTAGATTCCGATGCTTCACTTCAGGTTTACTGTATCCCTTGGACCTTCTTATTGACGAGGAAACACAGAAATAGCATCCGAATTTCATACAAAAGGCACAATGCCGACTTAAGTACAAGAGGACTGACACTGTAACTTTCTCTGATTTGAACCGCACCTGTGAGTCCAGTTTTAGATTCCGATGCTTCACTTCAGCTTTACTGTATACCTTGGACCTTCTTATTGACGATGAAACACAGACATTGCATCCGAATTTAATACAAAAGCACAATGCCGACTTAAGTACAAGAGGACTGACACTCTAACTTTCTATAATATGAACCTCTCCTGTGAGTCCAGTTTTAGATTCCGATGCTTCACTTCAGGTTTACTGAATCCCTCGGACCTTCTAATTGACGATGAAACACAGAAAAAGCATCCGAATTTAATACAAAAGGCACAATGCCGACTTAAGTACAAGAGGACTGACACTCTAACTTTCTATGATTTGATCCTCTCCTGTGATTCCAGTTTTTGATTCCTATGCTTCACTTCAGGTTTACTGTATCCCTTGGACCTTCTTATTGACGATGAAACACAGAAATTGCATCCGAATTTAATACAAAAGGCACAATGCCGACTTAAGTACAAGAGGACTGACACTCTAACTTACTATTATTTGAACTTCTCCTGTGAGTCCAGTTTTAGATTCCGATGCTTCACTTCAGGTTTACTGTATCCCTTGGACCTTCTTATTGACGATGAAACACAGAAATAGCATCCGAATTTAATACAAAAGGCACAATGCCGACTTAAGTACAAGAGGACTGACACTCTAACTTTCTACGATTTGAGCCTCTCCTGTGAGCCCTGTTTTAGATTCCGATGCTTCACTTCAGGTTTACTGTATCCCTTGGACTTTCTTATTGACGATGAAACACAGAAATTGCATCCGAAATTAATACAAAAGGCACAATGCCGACTTAAGTACAAGAGGACTGACACTCTAACTTTCTCTGATTTGAACCTCACCTGAGAATCCAGTTTTTGTTGCCGAGGCTTCTCTTCAGGTTTACTGTATCCCTTGGACCTTCTTATTGACGATGAAACACAGAAATTGCATCAGAATTTAATACAAAAGGCACAATGCCGACTTAAGTACAAGAGGACTGACACTCTAACTTTCTATGATTTGAACCTCACCTGTGAGTCCAGTTTTAGATTCCAATGCTTCACTTCAGGTTTACTGTATACTTTGGACCTTCTTATTGACGATGAAACACAGAAATTGCATCCGAATTTAATACAAAAGGCACAATGCCGACTCAAGTACAAGAGGACTGACACTCTAACTTTCTATAATATGAACCTCTCCTGTGAGTCCAGTTTTAGATTCCGATGCTTCACTTCAGGTTTACTGTATCCCTTGGACCTTCTTATTGACGATGAAACACAAAAAATGCATCCGAATTTAATACAAAAGGCACAATGCCGACTTAAGTACAAGAGGACTGACACTCTAACTTTCTATGATTTGAACCTCATCTGTGAGTCCACTTTTAGATTCCGATGCTTTACTTCAGGTTTACTGTATACCTTGGACCTTCTTATTGACGATGAAACACAGACATTGCATCCGAATTTAATACAAAAGGCACAATGCCGACTTAAGTACAAGAGGACTGACACTTTAACTTTCTATGATATGAACCTCTCCTGTGAGTACAGTATTAGATTCCGATGCTTCACTTCAGGTTTACTGCATCCCTTGGACCTTCTTATTGACGATGGAACACGGAAATTGCATCCGATTTTAATACAAAAGGAACAATGCCGACTTAAGTACAAGAGGACTGACACTCTAACTTTCTCTGATTTGAACCTCTCCTGAGAATCCAGGTTTTTGTTGCCGAGGCTTCTCTTCAGGTTTACTGTATCCCTTGGACCTTCTTATTGACGATGAAACACAGAAAATGCATCCGAAATCAATACAAAAGGCACAATGCCGACATAAGTATAAGAGGACTGACACTCTAAGTTTCTATGATTTGAACCTCTCCTGTGAGTCCAGTTTTAGATTCCGATGCTTCACTTCAGGTTTACTGTATCCCTTGGACCTTCTTATTGACGATGAAACACAGAAATTGCAGCCGAATTTAATACAAAAGGCACAATGCCGACTTAAGTACAAGAGGACTGACACTCTAACTTTCTATGATTTGAACCTCATCTGTGAGTCCACTTTTAGATTCCGATGCTTTACTTCAGGTTTACTGTATACCTTGGACCTTCTTATTGACGATGAAACACAGAATTTGCATCCGAATTTAATACAAAAGGCACAATGCCGACTTAAGTACAAGAGCACTGACACTCTAACATTCTATGATTTCAACCTCTCCTGTGAATCCAGTTTTAGATTCCGATGCTTCACTTCAGGTTTACTGTATTCCTTGGACCTTCGTATTGACGATGAAACACAGAAATTTCATCCGAATTTAATACAAAAAGCACAATGCCGGCTTAAGTACAAGAGGACTGACACTCTAACTTTCTATGATTTGATCCTCTCCTGTGATTCCAGTTTTAGATTCCGATGCTTATCTTCAAGTTTACTGTATCCCTTGGACCTTCTTATTGACGATGAAAAACAGAAATTGCATCCGAATTTAATACAAAAGGCACAATGCCGACTTAAGTACAAGAGGACTGACACTCTAACTTTCTATGATTTGAACCACTGCTGTTGGTCCAGTTTTAGATTCCGATGCTTCTGATTTACTGTATCCCTTGGACCTTCTTATTGACGATGAAACACAGAAATTGCATAAGATTTTAATACAAAAGGAACAATGCCGACTTAAGTACAAGAGGACTGACACTCTAACTTTCTCTGATTTGAACCTCTCCTGAGAGTCCAGTTTTTGTTGCCGAGGCTTCTCTTCAGGTTTACTGTATCCCTTGGACCTTCTTATTGACGATGAAACACAGAGATTGCATCCGAATTTAACACAAAAACACAATGCCTGCTTAAGTACATGAGGACTGACACACTAAATTTCTATGATTGGAACCTCACCTGTGAGTCCAGTTTTAGATTCCGATGCTTCACTTCAGGTTTACTGTATCCCTTGGACCTTCTTATTGACGATGAAACACAGAAATTGCATCCGAATTTAATACAAAAGGCACAGTGCCGACTTAAGTACAAGAGGAGTGACACTCTAACTTTCTATGATTTGAACCTCTCCTGTGATTCCAGTTTTAGATTCCGATGCTTCACTTCAGGTTTACTGTATCCCTTGGACCTTCTTATTGACGATGAAACACAGAAATTGCATCCGAATTTAATACAAAAAGCACAATGCCTGCTTAAGTACAAGAGGACTGACACTCTAACTTTCTATGATTGGAACCTCACCTGTGAGTCCAGTTTTAGATTCCGATGCTTATCTTCAAGTTTACTGTATCCCTTAGACCTTCTTATTGACGATGAAACACAGAAATTGCATCCGAAATTAATACAAAAAGCACAATGCCGACTTAAGTACAAGAGGACAGACACTCTAACTTTCGATGATTTGAACCACTCCTGTGAGGCCAGTTTTAGATTCTGATGTTTCACTTCAGGTTTACTGTATCACTTGGACCTTCTTGTTGACGATGAAACCAGAAATTGCATCCGAATTTAATACAAAAGGCACAATGCCGACTTAAGTACAAGAGGGCTGACACTCTAACTTTCTATGATTTGAACCTCATCTGTGAGTCCACTTTTAGATTCCGATGCTTCACTTCAGGTTTTCTGTATACCTTGGACCTTCTTATTGACGATGAAACACAGACATTGCATCCGAATTTAATACAAAAGGCACAATGCCGACTTAAGTACAAGAGGACTGACACTCTAACTTTCTATGATATGAACCTCTCCTGTGAGTACATTCTTAGATTCCGATGCTTCACTTCGGGTTTACTATATCCCTTGGACCTTCTAATTGACGATGAAACACAGAAATTGTATCCAATTTTAATACAAAAGGAACAATGCCGACTTAAGTACAAGAGGACTGACACTCTAACTTTCTCTGATTTGAACCTCACCTGAGAGTCCAGTTTTTGTTGCCGAGGCCTCTCTTCAGGTTTACTGTATCCCTAGGACCTTCTTATTGACGATGAAACACAGAAATTGCATCCGAAATTAATACAAAAGGCACAATGCCGACATAAGTATAAGAGGACTGACACTCTAAGTTTCAATGATTTGAACCTCTCCTCTGATTCAGGTTTTAGTTTCCGATGCTTCACTTCAGGTTTACTGAATCCCTTGGACCTTCTTATTGACAATGAAACACAGAAATTGCATACAATTTTATTACAAAAGGCACAGTGCCAGCTTAAGTACAAGAAGACTGACACTCTAAATTTCTATGATTTGAACCTCTCCTGTGAGTCCAGTTTTAGATTCCGATGATTCACTTCAGGTTTACTGTATCCCTTGGACCTTCTTATTGACGATGAAACACAGAAATTGCATCCGAATTTAATACAAAAGGCACAATGCCGACTTAAGTACAAGAGGACTGACACTCTAACTTACTATTATTTGAACCTCTCCTGTGAGTCCAGTTTTAGATTCCGATGCCTCACTTCAGGTTTACTGTATCCCTTGGACCTTCCTATTGACGATGAAACACAGAAATTGTATCCGAATTTAATACAAAAGGCACAATGCCGACTTAAGTACAAGAGGACTGACACTCTAACTTTCTGTGATTTGAACCGCACCTGTGAGTCCAGTTTTAGATTCCGATGCTTCACTTCAGGTTAACTGTATACCTTGGACCTTCTTATTGACGATGAAACACAGAAATTGCATCCGAATTTAATACAATAGCACAATGCCGACTTAAGTACAAGAGGACTGACACTCTAACTTTCTATAATATGAACCTCTCCTGTGAGTCCAGTTTTTGGTTCCGGTGCTTCACTTCAGGTTTACTGTATCCCTTGGACATTCTTATTGACGATGAAACACAGAAAATGCATCCGAAATCAATACAAAAGGCACAATGCCGACATAAGTATAAGAGGACTGACACTCTAAGTTTCTATGATTTGAACCTCTCCTGTGAGTCCAGTTTTAGATTCCGATGCTTCACTTCAGGTTTACTGAATCCCTTGGACCTTCTTATTGACGATGAAACACAGAAATTGCAGCCGAATTTAATACAAAAGGCACAATGCCGACTTAAGTACAAGAGGACTGACACTCTAACTTTCTATGATTTGAACCTCATCTGTGAGTCCACTTTTAGATTCCGATGCTTTACTTCAGGTTTACTGTATACCTTGGACCTTCTTATTGACGATGAAACACAGAAATTGCATCCGAATTTAATACAAAAGGCACAATGCCGACTTAAGTACAAGAGGACTGACACACTAAATTTCTATGATTGGAATCTCACCTGTGAGTCCAGTTTTAGATTCCGATGCTTCACTTCAGGTTTACTGTATCCCTTGGACCTTCTTATTGACGATGAAACACAGAAATTGCATCCGAATTTAATACAAAAGGCACAATGCCGACTTAAGTACAAGTGGAGTGACACTCTAACGTTCTATGATTTGAACCTCTCCTGTGAGTCCAGTTTTAGATTCCGATGCTTCACTTCAGGTTTACTGTATCCCTTGGACCTTCTTATTGACGATGAAACACAGAAATTGCATCCGAATTTAATACAAAAAGCACAATGCCTGCTTAAGTACAAGAGGACTGACACTCTAACTTTCTATGATTGGAACCTCACCTGTGAGTCCAGTTTTAGATTCCGATGCTTATCTTCAAGTTTACTGTATCCCTTAGACCTTCTTATTGACGATGAAACACAGAAATTGCATCCGAAATTAATACAAAAAGCACAATGCCGACTTAAGTACAAGAGGACAGACACTCTAACTTTCGATGATTTGAACCACTCCTGTGAGGCCAGTTTTAGATTCCGATGTTTCACCTCAGGTTTACTGTATCCCTTGGACCTTCTTGTTGACGATGAAACCAGAAATTGCATCCGAATTTAATACAAAAGGCACAATGCCGACTTAAGTACAAGAGGGCTGACACTTTAACTTTCTATGATTTGAACCTCATCTGTGAGTCCACTTTTAGATTCCGATGCTTCACTTCAGGTTTTCTGTATACCTTGGACCTTCTTATTGACGATGAAACACAGACATTGCATCCGAATTTAATACAAAAGGCACAATGCCGACTTAAGTACAAGAGGACTGACACTCTAATTTTCTATGATATGAACCTCTCCTGTGAGTACATTATTAGATTCCGATGCTACACTTCGGGTTTACTATATCCCTTGGACCTTCTAATTGACGATGAAACACAGAAATTGTATCCAATTTTAATACAAAAGGAACAATGCCGACTTAAGTACAAGAGGACTGACACTCTAACTTTCTCTGATTTGAACCTCACCTGAGAGTCCAGTTTTTGTTGCCGAGGCCTCTCTTCAGGTTTACTGTATCCCTAGGACCTTCTTATTGACGATGAAACACAGAAATTGCATCCGAAATTAATACAAAAGGCACAATGCCGACATAAGTATAAGAGGACTGACACTCTAAGTTTCTATGATTTGAACCTCTCCTGTGATTCAGGTTTCAGTTTCCGATGCTTCACTTCAGGTTTACTGAATCCCTTGGACCTTCTTATTGACAATGAAACACAGAAATTGCATACAAATTTATTACAAAAGGCACAGTGCCAGCTTAAGTACAAGAAGACTGACACTCTAAATTTCTATGATTTGAACCTCTCCTGTGAGTCCAGTTTTAGATTCCGATGCTTCACTTCAGGTTTACTGTATCCCTTGGACCTTCTTATTGACGATGAAACACAGAAATTGCATCCGAATTTAATACAAAAGGCACAATGCCGACTTAAGTACAAGAGGACTGACACTCTAACTTACTATTATTTGAACCTCTCCTGTGAGTCCAGTTTTAGATTCCGATGCCTCACTTCAGGTTTACTGTATCCCTTGGACCTTCTTATTGACGATGAAACACAGAAATTGTATCCGAATTTAATACAAAAGGCACAATGCCGACTTAAGTACAAGAGGACTGACACTCTAACTTTCTGTGATTTGAACCGCACCTGTGAGTCCAGTTTTAGATTCCGATGCTTCACTTCAGGTTAACTGTATACCTTGGACCTTCTTATTGACGATGAAACACAGAAATTGCATCCGAATTTAATACAATAGCACAATGCCGACTTAAGTACAAGAGGACTGACACTCTAATTTTCTATAATATGAACCTCTCCTGTGAGTCCAGTTTTTGGTTCCGGTGCTTCACTTCAGGTTTACTGTATCCCTTGGACCTTCTTATTGACGATGAAACACAGAAAATGCATCCGAATTTAATACAAAAGGCACAATGCCGACTAAAGTACAAGAGCACTGACACTCTAATATTCTATGATTTCAACCTCTCCTGTGAATCCAGTTTTAGATTCCGATGCTTCACTTCAGGTTTACAATATTCCTTGGACCTTCGTATTGACGATGAAACACAGAAATTTCAACCGAATTTAATACAAAAGCACAATGCCGGCTTAAGTACAAGAGGACTGACACTCTAACTTTCTATGATTTGAACCTCTCCTGTGACTCCAGTTTTAGATTCCGATGCTTATCTTCAAGTTTACTGTATCCCTTGGACCTTCTTATTGACGATGAAACACAGAAATTGCATCCGAATTTAATACAAAAGGCACAATGCCGATATAAGTACAAGAGGACCGACACTGTAACTTTCTATGATTTGAACCACTGCTGTTAGTCCAGTTTTAGATTCCGATGCTTCAGATTTACTGTATCCCTTGGACCTTCTTATTGACGATGAAACACAGAAATTGCGACCGAATTTAATACAAAAGGCACAATGCCGACTGAAGTACAAGAGGACTGACACTCTAACGTTCTATGATTTGAACCTATCCTGTGAGTCCAGTTTTTGTTGCCGAGGCTTCACTTCAGGTTTACTGTATCCCTTGGACCTTCTTATTGACGATGAAACACAGAAATTGCATCCGAATTTAATACAAAAGGCACAATGCCGACTTAAGTACAAGAGGACTGACACTCGAACTTTCTATGTTTTGAACCACTCCTGTGAGTCCATTTTTAGATTCCGATGCTTCACTTCAGGTTTACTGTATCTTGTGGACCTTCTTATTGACGCTGAAACACAGAAATTGCATCCGAATTTAATACAAAAGGCACAATGCCGGCTTAAGTACAAGAGGACTGACACTCTAACTTTCAATGATTTGAACCTCTCCTGTGATTCCAGTTTTCGATTCCGATGCTTCACTTCAAGTTTACTGTATCCCTTAGACCTTCTTATTGACGATGAAACACAGAAATTGCATCCGAATTTAATACAAAAGGCACAATGAGGGCTTAAGTACAAGAGGACTAACACTCTAACTTTCTCTGATTTGAACCTCTTCTGTGAGTCCAGTTTTAGTTTCCGATGCTTCACTTCAGTTTTACTGTATCCCTTGGACCTTCTTATTGACAATGAAACACAGAAATTGCATCCGAAATTAATACAAAAGGCACAATGCCGGCGTAAGTACAAGAGGACAGACACTCTAACTTTCTATGATTTGAACCACTCCTGTGAGGCCAGTTTTAGATTCCGATGCTTCACTTCAGGTTTACAGTATCCCTTGGACCTTCTTATTGACGATGAAACACAGATATTGCATCCGAATTTAATACAAAAGGCACAATGCCGACTTAAGTACAAGAGGACTGACACTCTAACTTTCTATGATTTCAACCCCACCTGTGAGTCAGGTTTTGATTTCGATGCTTCACTTCAAGTTTACTGTATCCCTTGGACCTTCTTATTGACGATGAAACACAGAAATTGCATCCGAATTTAATACAAAAGGCACAATGCCGACTTAAGTACAAGAGGACTGACACTCTAACTTTCTATGATTTGAACCTCTCCTGTGAGTCCAGTTTTAGATTCCGATGCTTCACTTCAGGTTTACTGTATCCCTTGGACCTTCTTATTGACGATGAAACACAGAAATTGCATCCGAATTTAATACAAAGAGCACAATGCCAGCTTAAGTACAAGATGACTGACACTCTAACTTTCTATGATTGGAACCTCACCTGTGTGTCCAAGTTTAGATTCCGATGCTTCACTTCAGGTTTACTGTATACCTTGGACCTTCTTATTGACCATGAAACATAGAAATTGCATCCGAATTTAATACAAAAGGCACAATGCCTTCTTAAGTACAAGAGGACTGACACTCTAACTTTCTATGATATGAACCTCACCTGTGAGTACAGTTTTAGATTCCGATGCTTCACTTCAGGTTTACTGCATCCCTTGGACCTTCTTATTGACGATGAAACACAGAAATTGCATCCGAATTTAATACAAAAGGCACAATGCCGACTTAAGTACAAGAGGACTGACACTCTAACTTTCAATGATTTGAACCTCTCCTGTGAGTCAGGTTTTGATTCCGATGCTTCACTTCAGGTTTACTGTATCCCTTGGACCTTCTTATTGACGATGAAACACAGAAATTGCATCCGAATTTAATACAAAATGCACAATGCCGACTTAAGTACAAGAGGACTGACACTCTAACTTTCTATAATTTGAACCTCTCCTGTGAGTCCAGTTTTAGATTCCGATGCTTCACTTCAGGTTTACTAAATCCCTTGGACCTTCTTATTGATAATGAAACACAGAAATTGCATCCGAAATTAATACAAAAATCACAATGCCGGCTTAAGTACAAGAGGACTGACACTCTAACTTTCTATGATTTGAACCACTCCTGTGATTCCAGTTTTAGATTCCGATGCTTCACTTCAAGTTTACTGTATCCCTTGGACCTTCTTATTGACGATGAAATACAGAAATTGCATCCGAATTTAATACAAAAGGCACAATGCCGACTTAAGTGCAAGAGGATTGACACTCTAACTTTCTATGATTTGCACCTCTCGTGTGAGTCCAGTTTTAGATTCCGATGCTTCACTTGAGATTTACTGTATCCCTTGGACCTTCTTATTGACGATGAAACACAGAAATTGCGTCCGAATTTAATACAAAAGGCACAATGCCGACTTAAGTACAAGGGGACTGACACTCTAAATTTCTATGATTTGAACCTCTGCTGTGAGTCCAGTTTTTGTTGCCAAGGCTTCGCTTCAGGTTTATTGTATCCCTTGGACCTTCTCAAGACGATGAAACACAGAAATAGCATCCGAAATTAATACAAAAGGCACAATGCCGACTTAAGTACAAGAGGACAGACACTCTAAGTTTCTATGATTTGAACCTCTCCTGTGAATCCAGTTTTAGATTCCGATGCTTCACTTCAGGTTTACAATATTCCTTGGACCTTCGTATTGACGATGAAACACAGAAATTTCAACCGAATTTAATACAAAAAGTACACTGCCGGCTTAAGTACAAGAGGACTGACACTCTAACTTTCTATGATTTGAACCTCTCCTGTGACTCCAGTTTTAGATTCCGATGCTTATCTTCAAGTTTACTGTATCCCTTGGACCTTCTTATTGACGATGAAACACAGAAATTGCATCCGAATTTAATACAAAAGGCACAATGCCGATATAAGTACAAGAGGACCGACACTGTAACTTTCTATGATTTGAACCACTGCTGTTAGTCCAGTTTTAGATTCCGATGCTTCAGATTTACTGTATCCCTTGGACCTTCTTATTGACGATGAAACACAGAAATTGCGACCGAATTTAATACAAAAGGCACAATGCCGACTGAAGTACAAGAGGACTGACACTCTAACGTTTTATGATTTGAACCTATCCTGTGAGTCCAGTTTTTGTTGCCGAGGCTTCACTTCAGGTTTACTGTATCCCTTGGACCTTCTTATTGACGATGAAACACAGAAATTGCATCCGAATTTAATACAAAAGGCACAATGCCGACTTAAGTACAAGAGGACTGACACTCGAACTTCCTATGTTTTGAACCACTCCTGTGAGTCCATTTTTAGATTCCGATGCTTCACTTCAGGTTTACTGTATCTTTTGGACCTTCTTATTGACGCTGAAACACAGAAATTGCATCCGAATTTAATACAAAAGGCACAATGACGGCTTAAGTACAAGAGGACTGACACTCTAACTTTCAATGATTTGAACCTCTCCTGTGATTCCAGTTTTCGATTCCGATGCTTCACTTCAAGTTTACTGTATCCCTTAGACCTTCTTATTGACGATGAAACACAGAAATTGCATCCGAATTTAATACAAAAGGCACAATGCCGACTTAAGTACAAGAGGACTGACACTCTAACTTTCAATGATTTGAACCTCTCCTGTGAGTCAGGTTTTGATTCCGATGCTTCACTTCAGGTTTACTGTATCCCTTGGACCTTCTTATTGACGATGAAACACAGAAATTGCATCCGAATTTAATACAAAATGCACAATGCCGACTTAAGTACAAGAGGACTGACACTCTAACTTTCTGTAATTTGAACCTCTCCTGTGAGTCCAGTTTTAGATTCCGTTGCTTCACTTCAGGTTTACTAAATCCCTTGGACCTTCTTATTGATAACGAAACACAGAAATTGCATCCGAAATTAATACAAAAATCACAATGCCGGCTTAAGTACAAGAGGACTGACACTCTAACTTTCTATGATTTGAACCACTCCTGTGATTCCAGTTTTAGATTCCGATGCTTCACTTCAAGTTTACTGTATCCCTTGGACCTTCTTATTGACGATGAAACACAGAAATTGCATTGGAATTTAATACAAAAGGCACAATGAGGACTTAAGTACAAGAGGACTAACACTCTAACTTTCTCTGATTTGAACCTCTTCTGTGAGTCCAGTTTTAGTTTCCGATGCTTCACTTCAGTTTTACTGTATCCCTTGGACCTTCTTATTGACGATGAAACACAGAAATTGCATCCGAAATTAATACAAAAGGCACAATGCCGGCGTAAGTACAAGAGGACAGACACTCTAACTTTCTATGATTTGAACCACTCCTGTGAGGCCAGTTTTAGATTCCGATGCTTCACTTCAGGTTTACAGTATCCCTTGGACCTTCTTATTGACGATGAAACACAGATATTGCATCCGAATTTAATACAAAAGGCACAATGCCGACTTAAGTACAAGAGGACTGACACTCTAACTTTCTATGATTTCAACCCCTCCTGTGAGTCAGGTTTTGATTTCGATGCTTCACTTCAAGTTTACTGTATCCCTTGGACCTTCTTATTGACGATGAAACACAGAAATTGCATCCGAATTTAATACAAAAGGCACAATGCCGACTTAAGTACAAGAGGACTGACACTCTAACATTCTATGATTTGAACCTCTCCTGTGAGTCCAGTTTTAGATTCCGATGCTTCACTTCAGGTTTACTGTATCCCTTGGACCTTCTTATTGACGATGAAACACAGAAATTGCATCCGAATTTAATACAAAGAGCACAATGCCGGCTTAAGTACAAGATGACTGACACTCTAACTTTCTATGATTGGAACCTCACCTGTGTGTCCAAGTTTAGATTCCGATGCTTCACTTCAGGTTTACTGTATACCTTGGACCTTCTTATTGACCATGAAACATAGAAATTGCATCCGAATTTAATACAAAAGGCACAATGCCTTCTTAAGTACAAGAGGACTGACACTCTAACTTTCTATGATATGAACCTCACCTGTGAGTACAGTTTTAGATTCCGATGCTTCACTTCAGGTTTACTGCATCCCTTGGACCTTCTTATTGACGATGAAACACAGAAATTGCATCCGAATTTAATACAAAAGGCACAATGCCGACTTAAGTACAAGATGACTGACACTCTAACTTTCAATGATTTGAACCTCTCCTGTGAGTCAGGTTTTGATTCCGATGCTTCACTTCAGGTTTACTGTATCCCTTGGACCTTCTTATTGACGATGAAACACAGAAATTGCATCCGAATTTAATACAAAATGCACAATGCCGACTTAAGTACAAGAGGACTGACACTCTAACTTTCTATAATTTGAACCTCTCCTGTGAGTCCAGTTTTAGATTCCGATGCTACACTTCAGGTTTACTGAATCCCTTGGACCTTCTTATTGATAATGAAACACAGAAATTGCATCCGAAATTAATACAAAAATCACAATGCCGGCTTAAGTACAAGAGGACTGACACTCTAACTTTCTATGATTTGAACCACTCCTGTGATTCCAGTTTTAGATTCCGATGCTTCACTTCAAGTTTACTGTATCCCTTGGACCTTCTTATTGACGATGAAATACAGAAATTGCATCCGAATTTAATACAAAGGGCACAATGCCGACTTAAGTGCAAGAGGATTGACACTCTAACTTTCTATGATTTGCACCTCTCCTGTGAGTCCAGTTTTAGATTCCGATGCTTCACTTGAGATTTACTGTATCCCTTGGACCTTCTTATTGACGATGAAACACAGAAATTGCGTCCGAATTTAATACAAAAGGCACAATGCCGACTTAAGTACAAGGGGACGGACACTCTAAATTTCTATGATTTGAACCTCTGCTGTGAGTCCAGTTTTTGTTGCCAAGGCTTCACTTCAGGTTTATTGTATCCCTTGGACCTTCTCAAGACGATGAAACACAGAAATAGCATCCGAAATTAATACAAAAGGCACAATGCCGACTTAAGTACAAGAGGACAGACACTCTAAGTTTCTATGATTTGAACCTCTCCTGTGATTCCATTTTTAGATTCCGATGCTTATCTTCAAGTTTACTGTATCCCTTGGACCTTCTTATTGACGATGAAACACAGAAATTGCATCCGAATTTAATACAAAAGGCACGATGCCGACTAAAGTACAAGAGGACTGACACTGTAACTTTCTATGATTTGAACCACTGCTGTTAGTCCAGTTTTAGATTCCGATGCTTCAGATTTACTGTATCCCTTGGACCTTCTCATTGACGATGAAACACAGTAATTGCGACCGAATTTAATACAAAAGGCACAATGCCGACTGAAGTACAAGAGGACTGACACTCTAACTTTCCATGATTTGAACCTCTCCTGTGATTCCAGTTTTAGATTCCGATGCTTCACTTCAAGTTTACTGTATCCCTTAGACCTTCTTATTGACGATGAAACACAGAAATTGCATCCGAATTTAATACAAAATTCACAATGCCGGCGTAAGTACAAGAGGACAGACACTCTAATTTTCTATGGTTTGAACCACTCCTGTGAGGCCAGTTTTAGATTCCGATGCTTCACTTCAGGTTTACTGTATCCCTTGGACCTTCTTATTGACGATGAAACACAGAAATTGCATCCGAATTTAATACAAAAGGCACAATGCCGACTTAGTACTAGAGCACTGACACTCTAACATTCTATGATTTGAACCTCTCTTGTGAGTCCAGTTTTAGATTCCGATGCTTCACTTCAGGTTTACTGTATTCCTTGGACATTCTTATTGACGATGCAACACAGAAATTGCATCCGAATTTAATACAAAAAGCACAATGCCGGCTTAAGTACAAGAGGACTGACACTCTAACTTTCTATGATTTGAACCTCTCCTGTGATTCCAGTTTTAGATTCCGATGCTTATCTTCAAGTTTACTATATCCCTTAGACCTTCTTATTGACGATGAAACACAGAAATTGCATCCGAATTTAATACAAAAGGCACAATGCCGACTTAAGTACAAGAGGACTGACACTCTAACTTTCTCTGATTAGAACCTCTTCTGTGAGTCCAGTTTTAGATTCCGATGCTTCACTTCAGTTTTACTGTATACCTTGGACCTTCTTATTGACGATGAAACATAGAAATTCATCCGAATTTAATACAAAAGGCACAATGCCTTCTTAAGTACAAGAGGACTGACACTCTAACTTTCTATGATATGAACCTCACCTGTGAGTACAGTTTTAGATTCCGATGCTTCACTTCAGGTTTACTGCATCCCTTGGACCTTCTTATTGACGATGAAACACAGAAATTGCATCCGAATTTAATACAAAAGGCACAATGCCGACTTAAGTACAAGAGGACTGACACTCTAACTTTCAATGATTTGAACCTCTCCTGTGAGTCAGGTTTTGATTCCGATGCTTCACTTCAGGTTCACTGTATCCCTTGGACCTTCTTATTGACGATGAAACACAGAAATTGCATCCGAATTTAATACAAAATGCACAATGCCGACTTAAGTACAAGAGGACTGACACTCTAACTTTCTATAATTTGAACCTCTCCTGTGAGTCCAGTTTTAGATTCCGATGCTTCACTTCAGGTTTACTGTATCCCTTGGACCCTCTTATTGATAATGAAACACAGAAATTGCATCCGAAATTAATACAAAAATCACAATGCCGGCTTAAGTACAAGAGGACTGACACTCTAACTTTCTATGATTTGAACCACTCCTTCGATTCCAGTTTTAGATTCCGATGCTTCACTTCAAGTTTACTGTATCCCTTGGACCTTCTTATTGACGATGAAATACAGAAATTGCATCCGAATTTAATACAAAAGGCACAATGCCGACTTAAGTACAAGAGGATTGACACTCTAACTTTCTATGATTTGCACCTCTCCTGTGAGTCCAGTTTTAGATTCCGATGCTTCACTTGAGATTTACTGTATCCCTTGGACCTTCTTATTGACGATGAAACACAGAAATTGCGTCCGAATTTAATACAAAAGGCACAATGCCGACTTAAGTACAAGGGGACTGACACTCTAAATTTCTATGATTTGAACCTGTGCTGTTAGTCCAGTTTTTGTTGCCAAGGCTTCACTTCAGGTTTATTGTATCCCTTGGACCTTCTCAAGACGATGAAACACAGAAATAGCATCCGAAATTAATACAAAAGGCACAATGCCGACTTAAGTACAAGAGGACAGACACTCTAAGTCTCTATGATTTGAACCTCTCCTGTGATTCCATTTTTAGATTCCGATGCTTATCTTCAAGTTTACTGTATCCCTTGGACCTTCTTATTGACGATGAAACACAGAAATTGCATCCGAATTTAACACAAAAGGCACAATGCCGACTAAAGTACAAGAGGACTGACACTGTAACTTTCTATGATTTGAACCACTGCTGTTAGTCCAGTTTTAGATTCCGATGCTTCAGATTTACTGTATCCCTTGGACCTTCTTATTGACGATGAAACACAGTAATTGCGACCGAATTTAATACAAAAGGAACAATGCCGACTGAAGTACAAGGGGACTGACACTCTAACTTTCCATGATTTGAACCTCTCCTGTGATTCCAGTTTTAGATTCCGATGCTTCACTTCAAGTTTACTGTATCCCTTAGACCTTCTTATTGACGATGAAACACAGAAATTGCATCCGAATTTAATACAAAATTCACAATGCCGGCGTAAGTACAAGAGGACAGACACTCTAACTTTCTATGGTTTGAACCACTCCTGTGAGGCCAGTTTTAGATTCCGATGCTTCACTTCAGGTTTACTGTATCCCTTGGACCTTCTTATTGACGATGAAACACAGAAATTGCATCCGAATTTAATACAAAAGGCACAATGCCGACTTAGTACTAGAGCACTGACACTCTAACATTCTATGATTTGAACCTCTCTTGTGAGTCCAGTTTTAGATTCCGATGCTTCACTTCAGGTTTACTGTATTCCTTGGACATTCTTATTGACGATGCAACACAGAAATTGCATCCGAATTTAATACAAAAAGCACAATGCCGGCTTAAGTACAAGAGGACTGACACTCTAACTTTCTATGATTTGAACCTCTCCTGTGATTCCAGTTTTAGTTTCCGATGCTTATCTTCAAGTTTACTGTATCCCTTAGACCTTCTTATTGACGATGAAACACAGAAATTGCATCCGAATTTAATACAAAAGGCACAATGCCGACTTAAGTACAAGAGGACTGACACTCTAACTTTCTCTGATTAGAACCTCTTCTGTGAGTCCAGTTTTAGATTCCGATGCTTCGCTTCAGGTTTACTGTATCCCTTAGACCTTCTCATTGACGATGAAACACAGAAATTGCATCCGAAATTAATACAAAAGGCACAATGCCGACTTAAGTACAAGAGGACAGACACTCTAACTTTCTATGATTTGAACCACTCCTGTGAGGCCAGTTTTAGATTCCGATGTTTCACTTCAGGTTTACTGTATCCCTTGGACCTTCTTATTGACGATGAAACACAGAAATTGCATCCGAATTTAATACAAAAGGCACAATGCCGACTTAAGTACAAGAGGACTGACACTCCAACTTTCTATGATTTGAACCTCTCCTGTGAGTCAGGTTTTGATTCCGATGCTTGACATCAGGTTACTGTATCCCGTAGACCTTCTTATTGACGATGAAACTCTGAAATTGCATCCGAATTTAATACAAAAGGCACAATGCCGACTTAAGTACAAGAGGACTGACACTCTAACTTTCTCTGATTTGAACCTCTTCTGTGTGTCCAGTTTTAGATTCCGATGCTTCACTTCAGGTTTACTGTATCCCTTGGACCTTCTGATTGACCATGAAACACAGAAATTACATCCGAAATTAATACAGAAGGCACAATGCCGACTTAAGTACAAGAGGACAGACACTCTAACTTTCTATCATTTGAACCACTCCTGTGAGGCCAGTTTTAGATTCCGATGCTTCACTTCAGGTTTACTGTATCCCTTGGACCTTCTTATTGACGCTGAAACACAGAAATTGCATCCGAATTTAATACAAAAGGCACAATGCCGACTTAAGTACAAGAGGACTGATACTCTAACTTTCTCTGATTAGAACCTCTTCTGTGAGTCCAGTTTTAGATTCCGATGCTTCGCTTCAGGTTTACTGTATACCTTGGACCTTCTTATTGACGATGAAACACAGAAATTGCATCCGAAATTAATACAAAAGGCACAATGCCGACTTAAGTACAAGAGGACAGACACTCTAACTTTCTATGATTTGAACCACTCCTGTGAGGCCAGTTTTAGATTCCGATGTTTCACTTCAGGTTTACTGTATCCCTTGGACCTTCTTATTGATGATGAAACACAGAAATTGCATCCGAATTTAATACAAAAGGCACAATGCCGACTTAAGTACAAGAGGACTGACACTCTAACTTTCAATGATTTGAACCTCTCCTGTGAGTCAGGTTTTGATTCCGATGCTTCACTTCAGGTTTACTGTATCCCTTGGACCTTCGTATTGACGATGAAACACAGAAATTGCATCCGAATTTAATACAAGATGCACAACGCCGACTTAAGTACAAGAGGACTGACACTCTAACTTTCTATAATTTGAACCTCTCCTGTGAGTCCAGTTTTAGATTCCGATGCTTCACGTCAGGTTTACTGTATCCCTTGGACCTTCTTATTGATAATGAAACACAGAAATTGCATCCGAAATTAATACAAAAATCACAATGCCGGCTTAAGTACAAGAGGACTGACACTCTAACTTTCTATGATTTGAACCACTCCTGTGATTCCAGTTTTAGATTCCGATGCTTCACTTCAAGTTAACTGTATCCCTTGGACCTTCTTATTGACGATGAAATACAGAAATTGCATCCGAATTTAATACAAAAGGCACAATGCCGACTTAAGTACAAGAGGATTGACACTCTGACTTTCTATGATTTGCACCTCTCCTGTGAGTCCAGTTTTAGATTCCGATGCTTCACTTGAGATTTACTGTAACCCTTGGACCTTCTTATTGACGATGACACACAGAAATTGCGTCCGAATTTAATACAAAAGGCACAATGCCGACTTAAGTGCAAGGGGACTGACACTCTAAATTTCTATGATTTGAACCTCTGCTGTGAGTCCAGTTTATGTTGCCAAGGCTTCACTTCAGGTTTATTGTATCCCTTGGACCTTCTCAAGACGATGAAACACAGAAATAGCATCCGAAATTAATACAAAAGGCACAATGCCGACTTAAGTACAAGAGGACAGACACTCTAAGTTTCTATGATTTGAACCTCTCCTGTGATTCCAGTTTTAGATTCCGATGCTTATCTTCAAGTTTACTGTATCCCTTGGACCTTCTTATTGACGATGAAACACAGAAATTGCATCCGAATTTAATACAAAAGGCACAATGCCGACTAAAGTACAAGAGGACTGACACTGTAACTTTCTATGATTTGAACCACTGCTGTTAGTCCAGTTTTAGATTCCGATGCTTCAGATTTACTGTATCCCTTGGACCTTCTTATTGACGATGAAACACTGTAATTGCGACCGAATTTAATACAAAAGGCACAATGCCGACTGAAGTACAAGAGGACTGACACTCTAACTTTCTATGATTTGAACCTCTCCTGTGATTCCAGTTTTAGATTCCGATGCTTCACTTCAAGTTTACTGTATCCCTTAGACCTTCTTATTGACGATGAAACACAGAAATTGCATCCGAATTTAATACAAAATTCCCAATGCCGGCTTAAGTACAAGAGGACAGACACTCTAACTTTCTATGATTTGAACCACTCCTGTGAGGCCAGTTTTAGATTCCGATGCTTCACTTCAGGTTTACTGTATCCCTTGGACCTTCTTATTGACGATGAAACACAGAAATTGCATCCAAATTTAATACAAAAGTCACAATGCCGACTGAAGTACAAGAGGACTGACACTCTAACTTTCTATGATATGAACCTCTCCTTTGAGTACAGTTTTAGATTCCGATGCTTCACTTTAGGTTTACTGCATCCCTTGGACCTTCTTATTGACGATGAAACACAGAAATTGCATCCGAATTTAATACAAAAGGCACAATGCCGACTTAGTACTAGAGCACTGACACTCTAACATTCTATGATTTGAACCTCTCTTGTGAGTCCAGTTTTAGATTCCGATGCTTCACTTCAGGTTTACTGTATTCCTTGGACATTCTTAGTAACGATGCAACACAGAAATTGCATCCGAATTTAATACAAAAAGCACAATGCCGGCTTAAGTACAAGAGGACTGCCACTCTAACTTTCTATGATTTGAACCTCTCCTGTGATTCCAGTTTTAGATTCCGATGCTTAACTTCAAGTTTACTGTATCCCTTAGACCTTCTTATTGACGATGAAACACAGAAATTGCATCCGAATTTAATACAAAAGGCACAATGCCGACTTAAGTACAAGAGGACTGACACTCTAACTTTCTCTGATTAGAACCTCTTCTGTGAGTCCAGTTTTAGATTCCGATGCTTCGCTTCAGGTTTACTGTATCCCTTGGACCTTCTTATTGACGATGAAACACAGAAATTGCATCCGAAATTAATACAAAAAGCACAATGCCGACTTAAGTACAAGAGGACAGACACTCTAACTTTCTATGATTTGAACCACTCCTGTGAGGCCAGTTTTAGATTCCGATGTTTCACTTCAGGTTTACTGTATCCCTTGGACCTTCTTATTGACGATGAAACACAGAAATTGCATCCGAAGTTAATACAAAAGGCACAATGCCGACTTAAGTACAAGAGGACTGACACTCCAACTTTCTATGATTTGAACCTCTCCTGTGAGTCAGGTTTTGATTCCGATGCCTCACTTCAGGTTTACTGTATCCCTTGGACCTTCTTATTGACGATGAAACACAGAAATTGCATCCGAATATAATACAAAATGCACAATGCCGACTTAAGTACAAGAGGACCGACACTCTAACTTTCTATGATTTGAACCTCACCTGTGAGTCCAGTTTTAGCTTCCGTTGCTTCACTTCAGGTTTACTGTATCTTTTGGACCTTCTTATTGACGATGAAAAACAGAAATTGCATCCGAATTTAATACAAAAGTCACAATGCCGACTTAAGTACAAGAGGACTGACACTCTAACATTCTCTGATTTGAACCTCTTCTGTGTGTCCAGTTTTAGATTCCGATGCTTGACTTCAGGTTTACTGTATAACTTGGACCTTCTGATTGACCATGAAACACAGAAATTGCATCCGAAATTAATACAGAAGGCACAATGCCGACTTAAGTACAAGAGGACAGACACTCTAACTTTCTATGATTTGAACCACTCCTGTGAGGCCAGTTTTAGATTCCGATGCTTCACTTCAGGTTTACTGTATCCCTTGGACCATCTTATTGACGATTAAACACAGAAATTGCATCCGAATTTAATACAAAAGGCACAATGCCGACTTAAGTACAAGAGGACTGACACTCTAAATTTCTCTGATTACAACCTCTTCTGTGAGTCCAGTTTTAGATTCCGATGCTTCGCTTCAGGTTTACTGTATCCCTTGGACCTTCTTATTGACGATGAAACACAGAAATTGCATCCGAAATTAATACAAAAGGCACAATGCCGACTTAAGTACAAGAGGACAGACACTCTAACTTTCTATGATTTGAACCACTCCTGTGAGGCCAGTTTTAGATTCCGATGTTTCACTTCAGGTTTACTGTACCCCTTGGACCTTCTTATTGATGATGAAACACAGAAATTGCATCCGAATTTAATACAAAAGGCACAATGCCGACTCAAGTACAAGAGGACTGACACTCTAACTTTCAATGATTTGAACCTCTCCTGTGAGTCAGGTTTTGATTCCGATGCTTCACTTCAGGTTTACTGTATCCCTTGGACCTTCTTATTGACGATGAAACACAGAAATTGCATCCGAATTTAATACAAAATGCACAATGCCGACTTAAGTACAAGAGGACTGACACTCTAACTTTCTATAATTTGTACCTCTCCTGTGAGTCCAGTTTTAGATTCCGATGCTTCACTTCAGGTTTACTGTGTCCCTTGGACTTTCTTATTGATAATGAAACACAGAAATTGCATCCGAAATAAATACAAAAATCACAATGCCGGCTTAAGTACAAGAGGACTGACACTCTAACTTTCTATCATTTGAACCACTCCTGTGATTCCAGTTTTAGATACCGATGCTTCACTTAAAGTTTACTGTATCCCTTAGACCTTCTTATTGACGATTAAACACAGAAATTGCATCCGAATTTAATACAAAAGGCACAATGCCGACTTAAGTACAAGAGGACTGACACTCTAACTTTCTCTGATTAGAACCTCTTCTGTGAGTCCAGTTTTAGATTCCGATGCTTCGCTTCAGGTTTACTGTATCCCTTGGACCTTCTTATTGACGATGAAACACAGAAATTGCATCCGAAATTAATACAAAAAGCACAATGCCGACTTAAGTACAAGAGGACAGGCACTCTAACTTTCTATGATTTGAACCACTCCTGTGAGGCCAGTTTTAGATTCCGATGTTTCACTTCAGGTTTACTGTATCCCTTGGACCTTCTTATTGACGATGAAACACAGAAATTGCATCCGAAGTTAATACAAAAGGCACAATGCCGACTTAAGTACAAGAGGACTGACACTCCAACTTTCTATGATTTGAACCTCTCCTGTGAGTCAGGTTTTGATTCCGATGCCTCACTTCAGGTTTACTGTATCCCGTGGACCTTCTTATTGACGATGAAACACAGAAATTGCATCCGAATTTAATACAAAAGGCACAATGCCGACTTAAGTACAAGAGGACTGACACTCTAACTTTCTCTGATTTGAACCTCTTCTGTGTGTCCAGTTTTAGATTCCGATGCTTCACTTCAGGTTTACTGTATCCCTTGGACCTTCTGATTGACCATGAAACACAGAAATTGCATCCGAAATTAATACAGAAGGCACAATGCCGACTTAAGTACAAGAGGACAGACACTCTAACTTTCTATGATTTGAACCACTCCTGTGAGGCCAGTTTTAGATTCCGATGCTTCACTTCAG
>NW_025726727.1:0-49481 GCF_021461395.2 Schistocerca americana
TCGGATGCAATTTCTGTGTTTCATCGTCTATAAGAAAGTCCAAGGGATACAGTAAACCAGAAGTTAAGCATTGGAATCTAAAACTGGACTCATAGGAGGGGTTAAATCATTGAAAGTTAGAGTATCAGTCCTCTTGTACTTAAGTCGGCATTGTGCCTTTTTTATTAAATTCGGATGCAATTTCTGTGTTTCATCGTCAATAAGAAGGTCCAAGGGATACAGTAAACCTGACGTGAAGCATCGGAAACTAAAACTGGACTCACAGCAGAGGTTCAAATCATAGAAAGTTAGAGTATCAGTCCTCTTGTACTTAAGTCGGCATTGTGCTTTTGCATTAAATTCGGATGCAAAATCTGTGTTTCATTGTCAATAAGAAGGTCCAAGGGATACAGTAAACCTGAAGTTAAGCATCGGAATCTAAAACTCGTCTCACAGAAGGGGCTCAAATCATAGAAAGTTAGAGCATCAGTCCTCTTGTACTTAAGTCGGCATTGTGCCTTTTTTATTAAATTCAGATGCAATTTCTGTGTTTCATCGTCAATAAGAAGGTCCAAGGGATACAGTAAACCTGAAGTTAAGCATCGGAATCTAAAACTGGACTCAACAGGAGGGGTTCAAATCATAGAATGTTAGAGTATCAGTCCTCTTGTACTTAAGTCGGCATTGTGCCTTTTTTATTAAATTCGGATGCAATTTCTGTGGTTCATCGTCAATAAGAAGGTCCCAGGGATACAGTAAATGTGAAGTGAAGCATCGGAAACTAAAACTGGACTCACAGCAGAGGTTCAAATCATAGAAAGTTAGAGTTTCAGTCCTCTTGTACGTAAGTCGGCATTGTGCCTTTTGTATTAAATTCGGAAGCAATTTCTGTGTTTCATCGTCAATAAGTAGGTCCAAGGGATACAGTAAACCTGAAGTGAAGCATCGTAAACTAAAACTGGACTCACAGCAGAGGTTCAATTCATAGAAAATTAGAGTTTCAGTCCTCTTGTACTTAAGTCGGCATTGTGCCTTTTTTATTAAATTCGGATGCAATTTCTGTGTTTCATCGTCAATAAGAAGGTCCAAGGGATACAGTAAACCAGAAGTTAAGCATTGGAATCTAAAACTATACTCACAGGAGGGGTTCAAATCATAGCAAGTTAGAGTATCAGTCCTCTTGTACCTAAGTCGGCATTGTGGCTTTTTTACTAAATTAGGATGCAATTTCTGTGTTTCATCGTCAATAAGAAGGTCCAAGGGATATAGAAAACCTGAAGTGAAGCATCGGAAACTAAAACTGGACTCAAAGGAGGGGTTCACATCATAGAAAGTTAGAGAATCAGTCCTCTTGTACTTCAGTCTTCATTGTGCCTTTTTTATTAAATTCGGATGCAGTTTCTGTGTTTCATCGTCAATAAGAAGGTCCAAGGGATACAGTAAACCTGAAGTGAAGCATCTTGAACTAAAACTGGACTCACAGCAGAGGTTCAAATCATTGAAAGTTAGTGTATCAGTAGCCCTGTGCTTAAGTCGGCATTGTGCCTTTTGTATTGACTTCGGATGCAATTTCTGTGTTTCATCGTCAATAAGAAGGTCCAAGGGATACAGTAAACCTGAAGTTAAGCATCGGAATCTAAAACCGGACTCACAGGAGGGGTTCAAATCATAGAAAGTTAGAGTATCAGTCCTCTTGTACTTAAGTCGGCATTGTGTCTTTTTTATTAAGTTCGGATGCAATTTCTGTGTTTCATCGTCAATAAGAAGGTCCAAAGGATACAGTAAAACCTGAAGTTAAGCAACAGAATCGAAAACTGGACTCACAGGAGTGGTTCAAATCATACAAAGTTAGAGTATCAGTCCTCTTGTACTTAACTCGGCATTGTGCCTTTTTTATTAAATTCGGATGCAATTTCTGTGTTTCATCGTCAATAAGATGGTCCAAGGGATACAGTAAACCTGATGTGAAGCATCAGAAACTAAAACTGGACTCACAGCAGAGGTTCAAATCATAGAAAGTTAGAGTCTCAGTCCTCTTGTACTTAAGTCGGCATTGTGCCTTTTTTATTAAATTCGGATGCAATTTCTGTGTTTCATCGTCAATAAGAAGGTACCAGGGATACAGTAAATGTGAAGTGAAGCATCGGAAACTAAAACTGGACTCACAGCAGAGGTTCAAATCATAGAAAGTTAGAGTTTCAGTCACCTTGTACTTAAGTCGGCATTGTGCCTTTTGTATTAAATTCGGATGCAATTTCTGTGTTTCATCGTCAATAAGAAGATCCAAGGGATATAGTAAACCTGAAGTGAAGCATCGGAAACTAAAACTGGACTCACAGCAGAGGTTCAATTCATAGAAAGTTAGAGTTTCAGTCCTCTAGTCCTTAAGTCGGCATTGGGCCTTTTTTATTAAATTTGGATGCAATTTCTGTGGTTCATCGTCAGTAAGAAGGTCCAAGGGATACTGTAAACCTGAAGTTAAGCATCGGAAACTAAAACTGGACTCACAGGAGGGGTTCAAATCATTGAAAGTTAGAGTATCAGTCCTCTTGTACTTAAGTCGGCATTGTGCCTTTTGTATTAAATTCGGATGCAATTTCTGTGTTTCATCGTCAATAAGAAGGTCCAAGGGATACAGTAAACCTGAAGTTAAGCAACGTAAACTAAAACTGGACTCACAGAAGGGGTTCAAATCATAGAAAGTTAGAGTATCAGTCCTCTTGTACTTAAGTCGGCATTGTGCCTTTTTTATTAAATTCGGCTGCAATTTCTGTCTTTCATCGTCAATAAGATGGTCCAAGGGATACAGTAAACCTGAAGTGAAGCATCAGAAACTAAAACTGGACTCACAGCAGAGGTTCAAATCATATAAAGTTAGAGTATCAGTCCTCTTGTACTTAAGTCGGCATTGTGCCTTTTGTATTAAATTCGGATGCAATTTCTGTGTTTCATCGTCAATAAGAAGGTCCAAGGGATACAGTAAACCTGAAGTGAAACATCGGAAACTTAAACTGGACTCACGGCAGAGGTTCAAATCATATAAAGTTAGAGTTTCAGTCCTCTTGTACTTAAGTCAGCATTGTGCCTTTTGTATTAAATTCGGATGCAATTTCTGTGTTTCATCGTCAACAGGAAGGTCCAAGGGATACAGTAAACCAGAAGTTAAGCATCGGAATCCGAAACTGGACTCACAGGAGGGGTTCAAATCATAGAAAGTTAGAGAATCAGTCCTCTTGTACTTAAGTCGGCACTGTGCCTTTTTTATTAAATTCGGATGCAATTTCTGTTTTTCATCGTCAGTAAGAAGGTCCAAGGGATACAGTAAACCTGAAGTGAAGCATCGGAAACTAAAACTGGACTCACAGCAGAGGTTCAAATCATAGAAAGTTAGAGTATCTGTCCTCTTGTACTGAAGTCGGCATTGTGCCTTTTGTATTAAATTCGGATGCAATTTCTGTGTTACATCGTCAATAAGAAAGTCCAAGGGATACAGTAAACCTGAAGTGAAGCATCAGAAACTTAAACTGGTATCACAGCAGAGGTTCAAATCATAGAAAGTTACAGTTTCAGTCTTCTTGTACATCAGTCGGCATTGTGCCTTTTGTATTAAATTCGGATGCAATTTCTGTGTTTCATCGTCAATAAGAAGGTCCAAGGGATACAGTAAACCTGAAGTGAAGTAACGGAAACTAAAACTGAACTCACAGCAGAGGTTCAAATCATAGAAAGTTTGAGTTTCAGTCCACTTGTACTTAAGTCGGCATTGTGCCTTTTGTATTAAATTCGGATGCAATTTCTGTGTTTCATCGTCAATAAGAAGATCCAAGGGATATAGTGAACCTGAAGTGAAGCATCGGAAACTAAAACTGGACTCACAGCAGTGTTCAAATCACAGAAAGTTAGAGTTTCAGTCCTCTTGTACTTAAGTCGGCATTGTGCCTTTTTTATTAAATTCGGATGCAATTTCTGTGTTTCATCGTCAATAAGAAGATCCAAGGGATATAGTAAACCTGAAGTTAAGCATCGGAATCTAAAACTGGACTCACAGGAGGGGTTCAAATCATAGAAAGTTGGAGAATCAGTCCTCTTGTACTTAAGTCGGCATTGTGCCTTTTCTATTAAATTCGGATGCAATATCTGTGTTTCATCGTCAATAAGAAGGTCCAAGGGCTACAGTAAACCTGAAGTGAAGCATCGGAAACTAAAACTGGACTCACAGCAGAGGTTCAAATCATAGAAAGTTAGAGTATCAGTCCTCTTGTACTTAAGTCGGCATTTTGCCTTTTGTATTAAATTCGAATGCAATTTCTGTGTTTCATCGTCAATAAGAAGGTCCAAGGGATACAGTAAACCTGAAGTGAAGCATCGGAAACTTAAACTCCACTCACAGCAGAGGTTCAAATCATAGAAAGTTACAGTTTCAGTCCTCTTGTACTTAAGTCGGCATTGTGCCTCTTGTATTAAATTCGGATGCAATTTCTGTGTTTCATCGTCAATAAGAAGGTCCAAGGGATACAGTAAACCTGAAGTGAGGCATCGGAAACGAAAACTGGACTCACAGCAGAGGTTCAAATCATAGAAAGTTAGAGTTTCAGTCCACTTGTACGTAAGTCGGCATTGTGATCTTTGTATTAAATTCGGATGCAATTTCTGTGTTTCATCGTCAATAAGAAGATACAAGGGATACAGTAAACCAGATGTTAAGCATCGGAATCAGAAACTGGACTCACAGGAGTGGTTCAAATCATAGAAAGTTAGAGTATTAGTCCTCTTGTACCTAAGTCGGCATTGTGCCGTTTGTATTAAATTCGGATCCAATTTCTGTGTTTCATCGTCAATAAGAAGGTCCAAGGGTTACAGTAAACCTGAAGTTAAGCATCGGAATCTAAAACTGGTCCCACAGCAGTGGTTCAAATCATAGAAAGTTAGAGTTTCAGTCCTCTTGTACTTAAGTCGGCATTGTGCCTTTTGTATTAAATTCGGATGCAATTTCTGTGTTTCATCGTCAATAAGAAGGTCCAAGGGATACAGTAAACCAGAAGTTAAGCATTGGAATCAAAAACTGGACTCGCAGGAGGGGTTCAAATCATAGAAAGTTAGAGTATCAGTCCTCTTGTACTTCAGTCGGCATTGTGCCTTTTTTATTAAATTCGGATGCAGTTTCTGTGTTTCATCGTCAATAAGAAGGTCCAAGGGATACAGTAAACCTGAAGTGAAGCATCTTGAATTAAAACTGGACTCACAGCAGAGGTTCAAATCATAGAAAGTTAGAGTTTCAGTCCTCTTGTACTTAAGTCGTCATTGTGTCGTTTTTATTAAATTCGGATGCAATTTCTGTGTTTCATCGTCAATAAGAAGGTCCAAGGGATACAGTAAACCTGAAGTTAAGCATCGGAAACTAAAACTGGACTCACAGGAGGGGTTAAAATCATAGAAAGTTAAAGTATCAGTCCTCTTGTACTTAAGTCGGCATTGTGCCTTTTTTTATTAAATTCGGATGCAATTTCTGTGTTTCATCGTCAATAAGAAGGTCCAAGGGATACAGTAAACCTGAAGTTAAGCAACGTAATCTAAAACTGGACTCACAGAAGGGGTTCAAATCATAGAAAGTTAGAGTATCAGTCCTCTTGTACTTAAGTCGGCATTGTGCCTTTTTTATTAAATTCGGATGCAATTTCTGTGTTTCATCGTCAATAAGATGGTCCAAGGGATACAGTAAACCTGAAGTGAAGCATCAGAAACTAAAACTGGACTCACAGCAGAGGTTCAAATCATAGAAAGTTAGAGTTTCAGTCCTCTTGTACTTAAGTCGGCATTGTGCCTTTTGTATTAAATTCGGATGCAATTTCTGTGTTTCATCGTCAATCGGAAGGTCCAAGGGATACAGTAAACCAGAAGTGAAACAACGGAAACTTAAACTGGACTCACAGCAGAGGTTCAAATCATATAAAGTTAGAGTTTCAGTCCTCTTGTACTTAAGTCGGCATTGTGCCTTTTGTATTAAATTCGGATGCAATTTCTGTGTTTCATCGTCAATCGGAAGGTCCAAGGGATACAGTAAACCAGAAGTTAAGCATCGGAATCCGAAACTGGACTCACAGGAGGGGTTCAAATCATAGAAAGTTAGAGAATCAGTCCTCTTGTACTTAAGTCGGCACTGTGCCTTTTTTATTAAATTCGGATGCAATTTCTGTTTTTCATCGTCAGTAAGAAGGTCCAAGGGATACAGTAAACCTGAAGTGAAGCATCGGAAACTAAAACTGGACTCACAGGAGGGCTTCAAATCATAGAAAGTTAGAGTATCAGTCCTCTTGTACTTAAGTCGTCATTGTGTCGTTTTTATTAAATTCGGATGCAATTTCTGTGTTTCATCGTCAATAAGAGGATCCAAGGGATACAGTAAACCTGACGTTAAGCATCGGAATCTAAAACTGGACTCACAGGAGGGGTTCAAATCATAGAAAGTTGGAGTATCAGTCCTCTTGTACTTAAGTCGGCATTGTGATCTTTTTATTAAATTCGGATACAATTTCTGTGTTTCATCGTCAATAAGAAGGTCCAAGGGATACAGTAAACCTGAAGTGAAGCATCGGAAACTAAAACTGGACTCACAGCAGAGGTTCAAATCATAGAAAGTTAGAGTATCTGTCCTCTTGTACTGAAGTCGGCATTGTGCCTTTTGTATTAAATTCGGATGCAATTTCTGTGTTTCATCGTCAATAAGAAGGTCCAAGGGATACAGTAAACCTGAAGTGAAGCAACGGAAACTAAAACTGAACTCACAGCAGAGGTTCAAATCATAGAAAGTTTGAGTTTCAGTCCACTTGTACTTAAGTCGGCATTGTGCCTTTTGTATTAAATTCGAATGCAATTTCTGTGTTTCATCGTCAATAAGAAGGTCCAAGGGATACAGTAAACCTGAAGTTAAGCATCGGAATCTAAAACTGGACTCCCAGGAGGGGTTCAAATCATAGAAAGTTGGAGTATCAGTCCTCTTGTACTTAAGTCGGCATTGTGCCTTTTCTATTAAATTCGGATGCAATATCTGTGTTTCATCGTCAATAAGAAGGTCCAAGGGCTACAGTAAACCTGAAGTGAAGCATCGGAAACTAAAACTGGACTCACAGCAGAGGTTCAAATCATAGAAAGTTAGACTATCAGTCCTCTTGTACTGAAGTCGGCATTGTGCCTTTTGTATTAAATTCGGATGCAATTTCTGTGTTTCATCGTCAATAAGAAGGTCCAAGGGATACAGTAAACCTGAAGTGAAGCATCGGAAACTTAAACTCCACTCACAGCAGAGGTTCAAATCATAGAAAGTTAGAGTTTCAGTCCTCTTGTACTTAAGTCGGCATTGTGCCTTTTGTATTAAATTCAGATGCAATTTCTGCGTTTCATCGTCAATAAGAAGGTCCAAGGGATACAGTAAACCTGAAGTGAAGCATCGGAAACGAAAACTGGACTCACAGCAGAGGTTCAAATCATAGAAAGTTAGAGTTTCAGTCCTCTTGTACTTAAGTCGGCATTGTGCCTTTTGTATTAAATTCGGATGCAATTTCTGTGTTTCATCGTCAATAAGAAGGTCCAAGGGATACAGTAAACCAGAAGTTAAGCATTGTAATCTAAAACTGGACTCACAGGATGGGTTCAAATCATAGAAATTTAGAGTATCAGTCCTCTTGTACTTAAGTCGGCATTGTGCCTTTTTTATTAAATTCGGATGCAATTTCTGTGTTTCATCGTCAATAAGAAGGTCCAAGGTATATAGTAAACCTGAAGTGAAGCATCGGAAACTAAAACTGGACTCACAGGAGGGGTTCAAATCATAGAAAGTTAGAGTATCAGTCCTCTTGTACTTCAGTCGGCATTATGCCTTTTTTATTAAATTCGGATGCAGTTTCTGTGTTTCATCGTCAATAAGAAGGTCCAAGGGATACAGTAAACCTGAAGTGAAGCATCTTGAATTAAAACTGGACTCACAGCAGAGGTTCAAATCATAGAAAGTTAGAGTATCAGTCGCCTTGTACTGAACTCGGCATTGTGCCTTTTGTATTGACTTCGGATGCAATTTCTGTGTTTCATCGTCAATAAGAAGGTCCAAGGGATACAGTAAAACTAAAGTTAAGCATCGGAATCTGAAACTGGACTCACAGGAGGGGTTCAAATCATAGAAAGTTAGAGTATCAGTCCTCTTGTACTGAAGTCGGCATTGTGTCTTTTTTATTAAACTCGGATGCAATTTCTGTGTTTCATCGTCAATAAGAAGGTCCAAAGGATACAGTAAAGCTGAAGTTAAGCAACGGAATCTAAAACTGGACTCACAGGTGGGGTTCAAATCACAGAAAGTTAGTTTATCAGTCCTCTGGTACTTAAGTCGGCATTGTGCATTTTTTATTAAATTCGGATGCAATTTCTGTGTTTCATCGTCAATAAGATGGTCCAAGGGATACAGTAAACCTGAAGTGAAGCATCAGAAACTAAAACTGGACTCACAGCAGAGGTTCTAATCATAGAAAGTTAGAGTATCACTCCTCTTGTACTTAATTCGTCATTGTGCCTTTTGTATTAAATTCGGATGCAATTTCTGTGTTTCATCGTCATTAAGAAGGTCCAAGGGATACAGTAAACCTGAAGTGAAGCATCGGAAACTTAAACTGGAACTCACAGCAGAGGTTCAAATCATAGAAAGTTACAGTTTCAGTCCTCTTGTACTTAAGTCGGCATTGTGCCTTTTGTATTAAATTCGGATGCAATTTCTGTGTTTCATCGTCAATAGGAAGGTCCAAGAGATACAGTAAACCAGAAGTTAAGCATCGGAATCCAAAACTGGACTCACAGGAGGGGTTCAAATCATAGAAAGTTGGAGTATCAGTCCTCTTGTACTTAAGTCGGCATTGTGCCTTTTGTATTAAATTCGGATGCAATATCTGTGTTTCATCGTCAATACGAAGGTCCAAGGGATACAGTAAACCTGAAGTGAGGCATCGGAAACTAAAACTGGACTCACAGGAGGGGTTCAAATCATAGAAAATTAGAGTATCAGTCCTCTTGTACTTAAGTCGTCATTGTGTCGTTTTTATTAAATTCGGATGCAATTTCTGTGTTTCATCGTCAATAAGAAGGACCAAGGGATACAGTAAACCTGAAGTTAAGCATCGGAAACTAAAACTGGACTCACAGGAGGGGTTCAAATCATAGAAAGTTAGAGTATCAGTCCTCTTGTACTTAAGTCGGCATTGTGCCTTTTGTATTAAATTCGGATGCAATTTCTGTGTTTCATCGTCAATAAGAAGGTCCAAGGGATACAGTAAACCTGAAGTTAAGCAACGGAATCTAAAACTGGACTCACAGGAGGGGTTCAAATCATAGAAAGTTAGAGTATCAGTCCTCTTGTACTTAACACGGCATTGTGCCTTTTTATTAAATTCGGATGCAATTTCTGTGTTTCATCGTCAATAAGATGGTCCAAGGGATACAGTAATTCTGAAGTGAAGCATCAGAAACTAAAACTGGACTCACAGCAGAGGTTCAAATCATAGAAAGTTAGAGTATCAGTCCTCTTGTACTTAAGTCGGCATAGTGCCTTTTGTATTAAATTCGGATGCAATTTCTGTGTTTCATCGTCAATAAGAAGGTCCGAGGGATACAGTAAACCTGAAGTGAAACATCGGAAACTTAAACTGGACTCACAGCAGAGGTTCAAATCATATAAAGTTAGAGTTTCAGTCCTCTTGTACTTAAGTCGGCATTGTGCCTTTTGTATTAAATTGGGATGCAATTTCTGTGTTTCATCGTCAATAGGAAGGTCCAAGGGATACAGTAAACCAGAAGTTAAGCATCGGAATCCAAAACTGGACTCACAGAAGGGGTTCAAATCATAGAAAGTTAGAGTATCAGTCCTCTTGTACTTAAGTCGGCACTGTGCCTTTTTTATTAAATTCGGATGCAATTTCTGTTTTTCATCGTCAGTAAGAAGGTCCAAGGGATACAGTAAACCTGAAGTGAAGCATCGGAAACTAAAACTGGACTCACAGGAGGGCTTCAAATCATAGAAAGTTAGAGTATCAGTCCTCTTGTACTTAAGTCGTCATTGTGTCGTTTTTATTAAATTCGGATGCAATTTCTGTGTTTCATCGTCAATAAGAAGGTCCAAGGGATACAGTAAACCTGAAGTTAAGCATCGGAAACTAAAACTGGACTCACAGGAGGGGTTTAAATCATAGAAAGTTAGAGTATCAGTCCTCTTGTACTTAAGTCGGCACTGTGAATTTGTATTAAATTCGGATGCAATTTCTGTGTTTCATCGTCAATAAGAAGGTCCAAGGGATACAGTAAACCTGAAGTTAAGCAACGGAATCTAAAACTGGACTCACAGGAGGGGTTCAAATCATAGAAAGTTAGAGTATCAGTCCTCTTGTACTTAAGTCGGCATTGTGCCTTTTTTATTACATTCGGATGCAATTTCTGTGTTTCATCGTCAATAAGATGGTCCAAGGGATACAGTAAACCTGAAGTGAAGCATCAGAAACTAAAACTGGACACACAGCAGAGGTTCAAATCATAGAAAGTTAGAGTATCTGTCCTCTTGTACTTAAGTCGGCATTGTGCCTTTTGTATTAAATTCGGATGCAATTTCTGTGTTTCATCGTCAATAAGAAGGTCCAAGGGATACAGTAAAACTGAAGTGAAACATCGGAAACTTAAACTGGACTCACAGCAGAGGTACAAATCATATAAAGTTAGAGTTTCAGTCCTCTTGTACTTAAGTCGGCATTGTGCCTTTTGTATTAAATTCGGATGCAATTTCTGTGTTTCATCGTCAACAGGAAGGTCCAAGGGATACAGTAAACCAGAAGTTAAGCATCGGAATCCAAAACTGGACTCACAGGAGGGGTTCAAATCATAGAAAGTTAGAGTATCAGTCCTCTTGTACTTAAGTCGGCACTGTGCCTTTTTTATTAAATTCGGATGCAATTTCTGTTTTTCATCGTCAGTAAGAAGGTCCAAGGGATTCAGTAAATCTGAAGTGAAGCATCGGAAACTAAAACTGGACTCACAGGAGGAGTTCAAATCATAGAAAGTTAGAGTATCAGTCCTCTTGTACTTAAGTCGTCTTTGTGTCGTTTTTATTAATTTCGGATGCAATTTCTGTGTTTCATCGTCAATAAGAAGGTCCAAGGGATACAGTAAACCTGAAGTTAAGCATCGGAATCTAAAACTGGACTCACAGGAGGGGTTCAAATCATAGAAAGTTAGAGTATCAGTCCTCTTGTACTTAAGTCGTCTTTGTGTCGGTTTTATTAAATTCGGATGCAATTTATGTGTTTCATCGTAAACAGGAAGGTCCAAGGGATACAGTAAACCAGAAGTTAAGCATCGGAATCCAAAACTGGACTCACAGGAGGGGTTCAAATCATAGAAAGTTAGAGTATCAGTCCTCTTGTACTTAAGTCGGCACTGTGCTTTTTTATTAAATTCGGATGCAATTTCTGTTTTTCATCGTCAGTAAGAAGGTCCAAGGGATACAGTAAACCTGAAGTGAAGCATCGGAAACTAAAACTGGACTCACAGGAGGGCTTGAAATCATAGAAAGTTAAAGTATCAGTCCTCTTGTACTTAAGTCGTCATTGTGTCGTTTTTATCAAATTCGGATGCAATTTCCGTGTTTCATCGTCAATAAGAAGATCCAAGGGATACAGTAAACCTGAAGTTAAGCATCGGAATCTAAAACTGGACTCACAGGAGGGGTTCAAATCATAGAAAGTTGGAGTATCAGTCCTCTCGTACGTAAGTCGGCATTGTGCCTTTTTTATTAAATTCGGATGCAGTTACTGTGTTTCATCGTCAATAAGAAGGTCCAAGGGATACAGTAAACCTGAAGTGAAGCATCGGAAACTAAAACTGGACTCACAGCAGAGGTTCAAATCATAGAAAGTTAGAGTATCTGTCCTCTTGTGCTGAAGTCGGCATTGTGCCTTTTGTATTAAATTCGGATGCAATTTCTGTGTTACATCGTCAATACGAAGGTCCAAAGGATACAGTAAACCTGAAGTGAAGCATCGCAAACTTAAACTGGACTCACAGCAGAGGTTCAAATCATAGAAAGTTACAGTTTCAGTCCTCTTGTACTTCAGTCGGCATTGTGCCTTTTGTATTAAATTCGGATGCAATTTCTGTGTTTCATCGTCAATAAGAAGGTCCAAGGGATACAGTAAACCTGAAGTGAAGCATCGGAAACTAAAACTGGACTCACAGCAGAGGTTCAAATCATAGAAAGTTTGAGTTTCAGTCCACTTGTACTTAAGTCGCCATTGTGCCTTTTGTAATTAATTCGGATGCAATTTCTGTGTTTCATCGTCAATAAGAAGATCCAAGGGATATAGTGAACCTGAAGTGAAGCATCGGAAACTAAAACTGGACTCACAGCAGAGGTTCAAATCATTGAAAGTTAGAGTTTCACTCCTCTTGCACTTAAGTCAGCATTGTGCCTATTTTATTAAATTCGGATGCAATTTCTGTGTTTCATCGTCAGTAAGAAGGTCCAAGGGATACAGTAAACCTGAAGTGAAGCATCGGAAACTAAAACTGGACTCACAGGAGGAGTTCAAATCATAGAAAGTTAGAGTATCAGTCCTCTTGTACTTAAGTCGTCTTTGTGTCGTTTTTATTAAATTCGGATGCAATTTTTGTGTTTCATCGTCAATAAGAAGGTCCAAGGGATACAGTAAACCTGAAGTTAAGCATGGAAATCTAAAACTGGACTCACAGGAGGGGTTCAAATCATAGGAAGTTGGAGTATCAGTCCTCTTGTACTTAAGTCGGCAGTGTGCCTTTTTTATTAAATTCAGATGCAATTTCTGTTTTTCATCGTCATTAAGAATGTCCAAGGGATACAGTAAACCTGAAGTGAAGCATCGGAAACTAAAACTGGACTCACAGGAGGGCTTCAAATCATAGAAAGTTAGAGTATCAGACCTCTTGTACTTAAGTCGTCATTGTGTCGTTTTTATTAAATTCGGATGCAATTTCTGTGTTTCATCGTCAATAAGAAGGTCCAAGGGATACAGTAATTCTGAAGTGAAGCATCGGAAACTTAAACTCCACTCACAGCAGAGGTTCAAATCATAGAAAGTTACAGTTTCAGTCCTCTTGTACTTAAGTCGTCATTGTGCCTTTTGTATTAAATTCGGATGTAATTTCTGTGTTTCATCGTCAATAAGAAGGTCCAAGGGATACAGTAATCCTGAAGTGAAGCATCGGAAACGAAAACTGGACTCACAGCAGAGGTTCAAATCATAGAAAGTTAGAGTCTCAGTCCACTTGTACTTAAGTCGGCATTGTGACCTTTGTATTAAATTCTGATGCAATTTCTGTGTTTCATCGTCAATAAGAAGATCCAAGGGATATAGTAAACCTGAAGTGAAGCATCGGAAACTAAAACTGGACTCACAGCAGAGGTTCAAATCATGGAAAGTTAGAGTTTCAGTCCTCTTGTACTTAAGTCGGCATTGTGCCTTTTGTATTAAATTCGGATGCAATTTCTGTGTTTCATCGTCAATAAGAAGGTCCAAGGGATACAGTAAACCAGAAGTTAAGCATCGGAATCTGAAACTGGACTCACAGGAGGGGTTCAAATCATAGAAAGTAAGAGTATTAGTCCTCTTGTACCTAAGTCGGCATTGTGCCTTTTGTATTAAATTCGGATCCAATTTCTGTGTTTCATCGTCAATAAGAAGGTCCAAGGGATACAGTAAACCTGAAGTTAAGCATCGGAATCTAAAACTGGACTCACAGGAGGGGTTCAAATCATAGAAAGTTAAAGTACCAGTCCTCTTGTACTTAAGTCGGCATTGTGCCGTTTTTATTATTTTCGGATGCAATTTCTGTGTTTCATCGTCAATAAGAAGGTCCAAGGGATACAGTAAACCTGAAGTGAAGCATCGAAATCTAAAACTGGACTCACAGGAGGGGTTCAAATCATAGAAAGTTAGAGTATCAGTCCTCTTGTACTTAAGTCGTCATTGTGTCGTCTTTATTAAATTCGGATGCAATTTCTGTGTTTCATCGTCAATAAGAAGGTCCAAGGGATACAGTAAACCTGAAGTGAAGCATCGGAAACTAAAACTGGCCTCACAGCAGAGGTTCAAATCATAGAAAGTTAGAGTATCAGTCCTCTTGTACTGAAGTCGGCATTGTGCCTTTTGTATTAAATTCGGATGGAATTTCAGTGTTTCATCGTCAATAAGAAGGTCCAAGGGATACAGTAAACCTGAAGTTAAGCATCGGAATCTAAAACTGGACTCACAGGAGGGGTTCAAATCATAGAAAGTTAGAGTATCAGTCCTCTTGTACTTAAGTCGTCTTTGTGTCGGTTTTATTAAATTCGGATGCAATTTATGTGTTTCATCGTAAACAGGAAGGTCCAAGGGATACAGTAAACCAGAAGTTAAGCATCGGAATCCAAAACTGGACTCACAGGAGGGGTTCAAATCATAGAAAGTTAGAGTATCAGTCCTCTTGTACTTAAGTCGTCTTTGTGTCGGTTTTATTAAATTCGGATGCAATTTATGTGTTTCATCGTAAACAGGAAGGTCCAAGGGATACAGTAAACCAGAAGTTAAGCATCGGAATCCAAAACTGGACTCACAGGAGGGGTTCAAATCATAGAAAGTTAGAGTATCAGTCCTCTTGTACTTAAGTCGGCACTGTGCCTTTTTTATTAAATTCGGATGCAATTTCTGTTTTTCATCGTCAGTAAGAAGGTCCAAGGGATACAGTAAACCTGAAGTTAAGCATCGGAATCTAAAACTGGACTCACAGGAGGGGTTCAAATCATAGAAAGTTGGAGTATCAGTCCTCTCGTACGTAAGTCGGCATTGTGGCTTTTTTATTAAATTCGGATGCAGTTACTGTGTTTCATCGTCAATAAGAAGGTCCAAGGGATACAGTAAACCTGAAGTGAAGCATCGGAAACTAAAACTGGACTCACAGCAGAGGTTCAAATCATAGAAAGTTAGAGTATCTGTCCTCTTGTGCTGAAGTCGGCATTGTGCCTTTTGTATTAAATTCGGATGCAATTTCTGTGTTACATCGTCAATACGAAGGTCCAAAGGATACAGTAAACCTGAAGTGAAGCATCGCAAACTTAAACTGGACTCACAGCAGAGGTTCAAATCATAGAAAGTTACAGTTTCAGTCCTCTTGTACTTCAGTCGGCATTGTGCCTTTTGTATTAAATTCGGATGCAATTTCTGTGTTTCATCGTCAATAAGAAGGTCCAAGGGATACAGTAAACCTGAAGTGAAGCATCGGAAACTAAAACTGGACTCACAGCAGAGGTTCAAATCATAGAAAGTTTGAGTTTCAGTCCACTTGTACTTAAGTCGCCATTGTGCCTTTTGTAATTAATTCGAATGCAATTTCTGTGTTTCATCGTCAATAAGAAGATCCAAGGGATATAGTGAACCTGAAGTGAAGCATCGGAAACTAAAACTGGACTCACAGCAGAGGTTCAAATCATTGAAAGTTAGAGTTTCACTCCTCTTGCACTTAAGTCAGCATTGTGCCTATTTTATTAAATTCGGATGCAATTTCTGTGTTTCATCGTCAGTAAGAAGGTCCAAGGGATACAGTAAACCTGAAGTGAAGCATCGGAAACTAAAACTGGACTCACAGGAGGAGTTCAAATCATAGAAAGTTAGAGTATCAGTCCTCTTGTACTTAAGTCGTCTTTGTGTCGTTTTTATTAAATTCGGATGCAATTTTTGTGTTTCATCGTCAATAAGAAGGTCCAAGGGATACAGTAAACCTGAAGTTAAGCATGGAAATCTAAAACTGGACTCACAGGAGGGGTTCAAATCATAGGAAGTTGGAGTATCAGTCCTCTTGTACTTAAGTCGGCAGTGTGCCTTTTTTATTAAATTCAGATGCAATTTCTGTTTTTCATCGTCATTAAGAATGTCCAAGGGATACAGTAAACCTGAAGTGAAGCATCGGAAACTAAAACTGGACTCACAGGAGGGCTTCAAATCATAGAAAGTTAGAGTATCAGACCTCTTGTACTTAAGTCGTCATTGTGTCGTTTTTATTAAATTCGGATGCAATTTCTGTGTTTCATCGTCAATAAGAAGGTCCAAGGGATACAGTAATTCTGAAGTGAAGCATCGGAAACTTAAACTCCACTCACAGCAGAGGTTCAAATCATAGAAAGTTACAGTTTCAGTCCTCTTGTACTTAAGTCGTCATTGTGCCTTTTGTATTAAATTCGGATGTAATTTCTGTGTTTCATCGTCAATAAGAAGGTCCAAGGGATACAGTAATCCTGAAGTGAAGCATCGGAAACGAAAACTGGACTCACAGCAGAGGTTCAAATCATAGAAAGTTAGAGTCTCAGTCCACTTGTACTTAAGTCGGCATTGTGACCTTTGTATTAAATTCTGATGCAATTTCTGTGTTTCATCGTCAATAAGAAGATCCAAGGGATATAGTAAACCTGAAGTGAAGCATCGGAAACTAAAACTGGACTCACAGCAGAGGTTCAAATCATGGAAAGTTAGAGTTTCAGTCCTCTTGTACTTAAGTCGGCATTGTGCCTTTTGTATTAAATTCGGATGCAATTTCTGTGTTTCATCGTCAATAAGAAGGTCCAAGGGATACAGTAAACCAGAAGTTAAGCATCGGAATCTGAAACTGGACTCACAGGAGGGGTTCAAATCATAGAAAGTAAGAGTATTAGTCCTCTTGTACCTAAGTCGGCATTGTGCCTTTTGTATTAAATTCGGATCCAATTTCTGTGTTTCATCGTCAATAAGAAGGTCCAAGGGATACAGTAAACCTGAAGTTAAGCATCGGAATCTAAAACTGGACTCACAGGAGGGGTTCAAATCATAGAAAGTTAAAGTACCAGTCCTCTTGTACTTAAGTCGGCATTGTGCCGTTTTTATTATTTTCGGATGCAATTTCTGTGTTTCATCGTCAATAAGAAGGTCCAAGGGATACAGTAAACCTGAAGTGAAGCATCGAAATCTAAAACTGGACTCACAGGAGGGGTTCAAATCATAGAAAGTTAGAGTATCAGTCCTCTTGTACTTAAGTCGTCATTGTGTCGTCTTTATTAAATTCGGATGCAATTTCTGTGTTTCATCGTCAATAAGAAGGTCCAAGGGATACAGTAAACCTGAAGTGAAGCATCGGAAACTAAAACTGGCCTCACAGCAGAGGTTCAAATCATAGAAAGTTAGAGTATCAGTCCTCTTGTACTGAAGTCGGCATTGTGCCTTTTGTATTAAATTCGGATGGAATTTCAGTGTTTCATCGTCAATAAGAAGGTCCAAGGGATACAGTAAACCTGAAGTGAAGCATCGGAAACTTAAACTGGACTCACAGCAGAGGTTCAAATCATAGAAAGTTACAGTTTCAGTCCTCTTGTACTGCAGTCGGCATTGTGCCTTTTGTATTAAATTCGGATGCAATTTTTGTGTTTCATCGTCAATAAGAAGGTCCAAGGGATACAGTAAACCTGAAGTTAAGCATCGGTATCTAAAACTGGACTCACAGGAGGGGTTCAAATCATAGAAAGTTGGAGTATCAGTCCTCTTGTACTTAAGTCGGCACTGTGCCTTTTTTATTAAATTCAGATGCAATTTCTGTTTTTCATCGTCATTAAGAATGTCCAAGGGATACAGTAAACCTGAAGTTAAGCATCGGAATCTAAAACTGGACTCACAGGAGGGGTTCAAATCATAGAAAGTTAGAGTATCAGTCCTCTTGTACTTAAGTCGTCTTTGTGTCGGTTTTATTAAATTCGGATGCAATTTATGTGTTTCATCGTAAACAGGAAGGTCCAAGGGATACAGTAAACCAGAAGTTAAGCATCGGAATCCAAAACTGGACTCACAGGAGGGGTTCAAATCATAGAAAGTTAGAGTATCAGTCCTCTTGTACTTAAGTCGGCACTGTGCCTTTTTTATTAAATTCGGATGCAATTTCTGTTTTTCATCGTCAGTAAGAAGGTCCAAGGGATACAGTAAACCTGAAGTGAAGCATCGGAAACTAAAACTGGACTCACAGGAGGGCTTGAAATCATAGAAAGTTAAAGTATCAGTCCTCTTGTACTTAAGTCGTCATTGTGTCGTTTTTATCAAATTCGGATGCAATTTCCGTGTTTCATCCTCAATAAGAAGATCCAAGGGATACAGTAAACCTGAAGTTAAGCATCGGAATCTAAAACTGGACTCACAGGAGGGGTTCAAATCATAGAAAGTTGGAGTATCAGTCCTCTCGTACGTAAGTCGGCATTGTGCCTTTTTTATTAAATTCGGATGCAGTTACTGTGTTTCATCGTCAATAAGAAGGTCCAAGGGATACAGTAAACCTGAAGTGAAGCATCGGAAACTAAAACTGGACTCACAGCAGAGGTTCAAATCATAGAAAGTTAGAGTATCTGTCCTCTTGTGCTGAAGTCGGCATTGTGCCTTTTGTATTAAATTCGGATGCAATTTCTGTGTTACATCGTCAATACGAAGGTCCAAAGGATACAGTAAACCTGAAGTGAAGCATCGCAAACTTAAACTGGACTCACAGCAGAGGTTCAAATCATAGAAAGTTACAGTTTCAGTCCTCTTGTACTTCAGTCGGCATTGTGCCTTTTGTATTAAATTCGGATGCAATTTCTGTGTTTCATCGTCAATAAGAAGGTCCAAGGGATACAGTAAACCTGAAGTGAAGCATCGGAAACTAAAACTGGACTCACAGCAGAGGTTCAAATCATAGAAAGTTTGAGTTACAGTCCACTTGTACTTAAGTCGCCATTGTGCCTTTTGTAATTAATTCGGATGCAATTTCTGTGTTTCATCGTCAATAAGAAGATCCAAGGGATATAGTGAACCTGAAGTGAAGCATCGGAAACTAAAACTGGACTCACAGCAGAGGTTCAAATCATTGAAAGTTAGAGTTTCACTCCTCTTGCACTTAAGTCAGCATTGTGCCTATTTTATTAAATTCGGATGCAATTTCTGTGTTTCATCGTCAGTAAGAAGGTCCAAGGGATACAGTAAACCTGAAGTGAAGCATCGGAAACTAAAACTGGACTCACAGGAGGAGTTCAAATCATAGAAAGTTAGAGTATCAGTCCTCTTGTACTTAAGTCGTCTTTGTGTCGTTTTTATTAAATTCGGATGCAATTTTTGTGTTTCATCGTCAATAAGAAGGTCCAAGGGATACAGTAAACCTGAAGTTAAGCATGGAAATCTAAAACTGGACTCACAGGAGGGGTTCAAATCATAGGAAGTTGGAGTATCAGTCCTCTTGTACTTAAGTCGGCAGTGTGCCTTTTTTATTAAATTCAGATGCAATTTCTGTTTTTCATCGTCATTAAGAATGTCCAAGGGATACAGTAAACCTGAAGTGAAGCATCGGAAACTAAAACTGGACTCACAGGAGGGCTTCAAATCATAGAAAGTTAGAGTATCAGACCTCTTGTACTTAAGTCGTCATTGTGTCGTTTTTATTAAATTCGGATGCAATTTCTGTGTTTCATCGTCAATAAGAAGGTCCAAGGGATACAGTAATTCTGAAGTGAAGCATCGGAAACTTAAACTCCACTCACAGCAGAGGTTCAAATCATAGAAAGTTACAGTTTCAGTCCTCTTGTACTTAAGTCGTCATTGTGCCTTTTGTATTAAATTCGGATGTAATTTCTGTGTTTCATCGTCAATAAGAAGGTCCAAGGGATACAGTAATCCTGAAGTGAAGCATCGGAAACGAAAACTGGACTCACAGCAGAGGTTCAAATCATAGAAAGTTAGAGTCTCAGTCCACTTGTACTTAAGTCGGCATTGTGACCTTTGTATTAAATTCTGATGCAATTTCTGTGTTTCATCGTCAATAAGAAGATCCAAGGGATATAGTAAACCTGAAGTGAAGCATCGGAAACTAAAACTGGACTCACAGCAGAGGTTCAAATCATGGAAAGTTAGAGTTTCAGTCCTCTTGTACTTAAGTCGGCATTGTGCCTTTTGTATTAAATTCGGATGCAATTTCTGTGTTTCATCGTCAATAAGAAGGTCCAAGGGATAGAGTAAACCAGAAGTTAAGCATCGGAATCTGAAACTGGACTCACAGGAGGGGTTCAAATCATAGAAAGTAAGAGTATTAGTCCTCTTGTACCTAAGTCGGCATTGTGCCTTTTGTATTAAATTCGGATCCAATTTCTGTGTTTCATCGTCAATAAGAAGGTCCAAGGGATACAGTAAACCTGAAGTTAAGCATCGGAATCTAAAACTGGACTCACAGGAGGGGTTCAAATCATAGAAAGTTAAAGTACCAGTCCTCTTGTACTTAAGTCGGCATTGTGCCGTTTTTATTATTTTCGGATGCAATTTCTGTGTTTCATCGTCAATAAGAAGGTCCAAGGGATACAGTAAACCTGAAGTGAAGCATCGAAATCTAAAACTGGACTCACAGGAGGGGTTCAAATCATAGAAAGTTAGAGTATCAGTCCTCTTGTACTTAAGTCGTCATTGTGTCGTCTTTATTAAATTCGGATGCAATTTCTGTGTTTCATCGTCAATAAGAAGGTCCAAGGGATACAGTAAACCTGAAGTGAAGCATCGGAAACTAAAACTGGCCTCACAGCAGAGGTTCAAATCATAGAAAGTTAGAGTATCAGTCCTCTTGTACTGAAGTCGGCATTGTGCCTTTTGTATTAAATTCGGATGGAATTTCAGTGTTTCATCGTCAATAAGAAGGTCCAAGGGATACAGTAAACCTGAAGTGAAGCATCGGAAACTTAAACTGGACTCACAGCAGAGGTTCAAATCATAGAAAGTTACAGTTTCAGTCCTCTTGTACTGCAGTCGGCATTGTGCCTTTTGTATTAAATTCGGATGCAATTTTTGTGTTTCATCGTCAATAAGAAGGTCCAAGGGATACAGTAAACCTGAAGTTAAGCATCGGTATCTAAAACTGGACTCACAGGAGGGGTTCAAATCATAGAAAGTTGGAGTATCAGTCCTCTTGTACTTAAGTCGTCATTGTGTCGTTTTTATTAAATTCGGATGCAATTTCTGTGTTTCATCGTCAATAAGAAGGTCCAAGGGATACAGTAATTCTGAAGTGAAGCATCGGAAACTTAAACTCCACTCACAGCAGAGGTTCAAATCATAGAAAGTTACAGTTTCAGTCCTCTTGTACTTAAGTCGGCATTGTGCCTTTTGTATTAAATTCGGATGCAATTTCTGTGTTTCATCGTCAATAAGAAGGTCCAAGGGATGCAGTAAACCTGAAGTGAAGCATCGGAAACGAAAACTGGACTCACAGCAGAGGTTCAAATCATAGAAAGTTAGAGTCTCAGTCCACTTGTACTTAAGTCGGCATTGTGACCTTTGTAATAAATTCTGATGCAATTTCTGTGTTTCATCGTCAATAAGAAGATCCAAGGGATATAGTAAACCTGAAGTGAAGCATCGGAAACTAAAACTGGACTCACAGCAGAGGTTGAAATCATTGAAAGTTAGAGTTTCAGTCCTCTTGTACTAAAGTCGGCATTGTGCCTTTTGTATTAAATTCGGATGCAATTTCTGTGTTTCATCGTTAATAAGAAGGTCCAAGGTATAAAGTAAACCAGAAGTTAAGCATCGGAATCTGAAACTGGACTCACAGGAGGGGTTCAAATCATAGAAAGTAAGAGTATTAGTCCTCTTGTACCTAAGTCGGCATTGTGCCTTTTGTATTAAATTCGGATCCAATTTCTGTGTTTCATCGTCAATAAGAAGGTCCAAGGGATATAGTAAACCTGAAGTTAAGCATCGGAATCTAAAACTGGACTCACAGGAGGGGTTCAAATCATAGAAAGTTAAAGTACCAGTCCTCTTGTACTTAAGTCGGCATTGTGCCGTTTTCATTATTTTCGGATGCAATTTCTGTGTTTCATCGTCAATAAGAAGGTCCAAGGGATACAGTAAACCTGAAGTGAAGCATCGAAATCTAAAACTGGACTCACAGGAGGGGTTCAAATCATAGAAAGTTAGAGTATCAGTCCTCTTGTACTTAAGTCGTCATTATGTCGTTTTTATTAAATTCGGATGCAATTTCTGGGTTTCATCGTCAATAAGAAGGTCCAAGGAATACAGTAAACCTGAAGTGAAGCATTGGAAACTAAAACTGGCCTCACAGCAGAGGTTCAAATCATAGAAAGTTAGAGTATCAGTCCTCTTGTACTGAAGTCGGCATTGTGCCTTTTGTATTAAATTCGGATGGAATTTCTGTGTTTCATCGTCAATAAGAAGGTCCAAGGGATACAGTAAACCTGAAGTGAAGCATCGGAAACTTAAACTGGACTCACAGCAGAGGTTCAAATCATAGAAAGTTACAGTTTCAGTCCTCTTGTACTGCAGTCGGCATTGTGCCTTTTGCATTAAATTCGGATGCAATTTCTGTGTTTCATCGTCAATAAGAAGGTCCAAGGGATACAGTAAACCTGAAGTGAAGCATCGGAAACTTAAACTCCACGCACAGCAGAGGTTCAAATCATAGAAAGTTACAGTTTCAGTCCTCTTGTACTTAAGTCGGCATTGTGCCTTTTGTATTAAATTCGGATGCAATTTCTGTGTTTCATCGTCAATAAGAAGGTCCAAGGGATACAGTAAACCAGAAGTTAAGCATCGGAATCTGAAACTGGACTCACAGGAGGGGTTCAAATCATAGAAAGTAAGAGTATTAGTCCTCTTGTACCTAAGTCGGCATTGTGCCTTTTGTATTAAATTCGGATCCAATTTCTGTGTTTCATCGTCAATAAGAAGGTCCAAGGGATACAGTAAACCTGAAGTTAAGCATCGGAATCTAAAACTGGAGTCACAGGAGGGGTTCAAATCATAGAAAGTTAAAGTACCAGTCCTCTTGTACTTAAGTCGGCATTGTGCCGTTTTTATTATTTTCGGATGCAATTTCTGTGTTTCATTGTCAATAAGAAGGTCCAAGGGATACAGTAAACCTGAAGTGAAGCATCGAAATCTAAAACTGGACTCACAGGAGGGGTTCAAATCATAGAAAGTTAGAGTATCAGTCCTCTTGTTTTTAAGTCGGCATTGTGTCTTTTTTATTAAATTCGGATGCAATTTCTGTGTTTCATCGTCAATAAGAAGGTCCAAGGGATACAGTAAACCTGAAGTGAAGCATCGGAAACTAAAACTGGACTCACAGGAGGGGTTCAAATCATAGAAAGTTAGAGTATCAGTCCTCTTGTACTTAAGTCGTCATTGTGTCGTTTTTATTAAATTCGGATGCAATTTCTGTGTTTCATCGTCAATAAGAAGGTCCAAGGGATACAGTAAACCTGAAGTGAAGCATCGGAAACTAAAATTGGCCTCACAGCAGAGGTTCAAATCATAGAAAGTTAGAGTATCAGTCCTCTTGTACTGAAGTCGGCATTGTGCCTTTTGTATTAAATTCGGATGGAATTTCAGTGTTTCATCGTCAATAAGAAGGTCCAAGGGATACAGTAAACCTGAAGTGAAGCATCGGAAACTTAAACTGGACTCACAGCACAGGTTCAAATCATAGAAAGTTACAGTTTCAGTCCTCTTGTACTGCAGTCGGCATTGTGCCTTTTGTATTAAATTCGGATGCAATTTCTTTGTTTCATCGTCAATAAGAAGGTCCAAGGGATACAGTAAACCTGAAGTTAAGCATCGGAAACATAAACTCCACTCACAGCAGAGGTTCAAATCATAGAAAGTTACAGTTTCAGTCCTCTTGTACTTACGTTGGCATTGTGCCTTTTGTATTACATTCGGATGCAATTTCTGTGTTTCATCGTCAGTAAGAAGGTCCAAGGGATACAGTAAACCTGAAGTGAAGCATCGGAAACTAAAACTGGACTCACAGGAGGAGTTCAAATCATAGAAAGTTAGAGTTTCAGTCCTCTTGTACTTAAGTCGTCATTGTGTCGTTTTTATTAAATTCGGAAGCAATTTCTGTGTTTCATCGTTAATAAGAAGGTCCAAGGGATACAGTAAACCTGAAGTTAAGCATCGGAATCTAAAACTGGACTCACAGGAGGGGTTCAAATCATAGAAAGTTGGAGTATCAGTCCTCTTGTACGTAAGTCGGCATTGTGCCTTTTCTATTAAATTCGGTTGCAATATCTGTGTTTCATCGACAATAAGAAGGTCCAAAGGCTACAGTAAACCTGAAGTGAAGCGTCGGAAACTAAAACTGGACTCACAGCAGAGGTTCAAATCATAGAAAGTTAGAGTATCAGTCCTCTTGTACTTAAGTCGGCATTGTGCCTTTTGTATTAGATTCGGATGCAATTTCTGTGTTTCATCGTCAATATGAAGGTCCAAGGGATACAGTAAACCTGAAGTGAAGCATGGGAAACTTAAACTCCACTCACAGCAGAGGTTCAAATCATAGAAAGTTACAGTTTCAATCCTCTTGTACTTAAGTCGGCATTGTGCCTTTTGTATTAAATTCGGATGCAATTTCTGTGTTTCATCGTCAATAAGAAGGTCCAAGGGATACAGTAAACCTGAAGTTAAGCATCGGAAACTTAAACTGGACTCACAGCAGAGGTTCAAATCATAGAAAGTTACAGTTTAAGTCCTCTTGTACTGCAGTCGGCATTGTGCCTTTTGTATTAAATTCGGATGCAATTTCTGTGTTTCATCGTCAATAAGAAGGTCCAAGGGATACAGTAAACCTGAAGTGAAGCATCGGAAACTAAAACTGGACTCGCAGCAGAGATTAAAAACATAGAAAGTTTGAGTTTCAGTCCACTTGTACTTAAGTCGGCATTGTGCCTTTTGTATTAAATTCGGATGCAATTTCTGTGTTTCATCGTCAATAAGAAGATCCAAGGGATATAGTGAACCTGAAGGGTAGCATCGGATACTAAAACTGGACTCACAGCAGAGGTTCAAATCATAGAAAGTTAGAGTTTCAGTCCTCTTGTACTTAAGTTGGCATTGTGCCTTTTTTATTAAATTCGGATGCAATTTCTGTGTTTCATCGTCAGTAAGAAGGTCCAAGGGATACAGTAAACCTGAAGTGAAGCATCGGAAACTAAAACTGGACTCACAGGAGGAGTTCAAATCATAGAAAGTTAGAGTATCAGTGCTCTTGTACTTAAGTCGGCATTGTGTCGTTTTTATTAAATTCGGATGCAATTTCTGTGTTTCATCGTCAATAAGAAGGTCCAAGGGATACAGTAAACCAGAAGTTAAGCATCGGAATCTGAAACTGGACTCACAGGAGGGGTTCAAATCATAGAAAGTTAGAGTATCAGTCCTCTTGTACTTAAGTCGGCAATGTGTCTTTTTTATTAAATTCGGATGCAATTTCTGTGTTTCATCGTCAATAAGAAGGTCCAAGGGATACAGTAAACCTGAAGTGAAGCATCGGAATCTGAAACTGGACTCACAGGAGGGGTTCAAATCATAGAAAGTAAGAGTATTAGTCCTCTTGTACCTAAGTCGGCATTGTGCCTTTTGTATTAAATTCGGATACAATTTCTGTGTTTCATCGTCAATAAGAAGGTCCAAGGGATACAGTAAACCTGAAGTTAAGCATCGGAATCTAAAACTGGACTCACAGGAGGGGTTCAAATCATAGAAAGTTAAAGTACCAGTCCTCTTGTACTTAAGTCGGCATTGTGCCGTTTTTATTATTTTCGGATGCAATTTCTGTGTTTCATTGTCAATAAGAAGGTCCAAGGGATACAGTAAACCTGAAGTGAAGCATCGAAATCTAAAACTGGACTCACAGGAGGGGTTCAAATCATAGAAAGTTAGAGTATCAGCCCTCTTGTACTTAAGTCGGCATTGTGTCTTTTTTATTAAATTCGGATGCAATTTCTGTGTTTCATCGTCAATAAGAAGGTCCAAGGGATACAGTAAACCTGAAGTGAAGCATCGGAAACTAAAACTGGACTCACAGGAGGGGTTCAAATGATAGAGAGTTAGAGTATCAGTCCTCTTGTACTTAAGTCGTCATTGTGTCGTTTTTATTAAATTCGGATGCAATTTCTGTGTTTCATCGTCAATAAGAAGGTCCAAGGGATACAGTAAACCTGAAGTGAAGCATCGGAAACTAAAATTGGCCTCACAGCAGAGGTTCAAATCATAGAAAGTTAGAGTATCAGTCCTCTTGTACTGAAGTCGGCATTGTGCCTTTTGTATTAAATTCGGATGGAATTTCTGTGTTTCATCGTCAATAAGAAGGTCCAAGGGATACAGTAAACCTGAAGTGAAGCATCGGAAACTTAAACTGGACTCACAGCACAGGTTCAAACCATAGAAAGTTACAGTTTCAGTCCTCTCGTACTGCAGTCGGCATTGTGCCTTTTGTATTAAATTCGGATGCAATTTCTGTGTTTGATCGTCAATAAGAAGGTCCAAGGGATACAGTAAACCTGAAGTGAAGCATCGGAAACTTAAACTCCACTCACAGCAGAGGTTCAAATCATAGAAAGTTACAGTTTCAGTCCTCTTGTACTTAAGTTGGCATTGTGCCTTTTGTATTACATTCGGATGCAATTTCTGTGTTTCATCGTCAGTAAGAAGGTCCAAGGGATACAGTAAACCTGAAGTGAAGCATCGGAAACTAAAACTGGACTCACAGCAGAGATTAAAAACATAGAAAGTTTGAGTTTCAGTCCACTTGTACTTAAGTCGGCATTGTGCCTTTTGTATTAAATTCGGATGCAATTTCTGTGTTTCATCGTCAATAAGAAGATCCAAGGGATATAGTGAACCTGAAGGGTAGCATCGGAAACTAAAACTGGACTCACAGCAGAGGTTCAAATCATAGAAAGTTAGAGTTTCAGTCCTCTTGTACATAAGTCGGCATTGTGCCTTTTTTATTAAATTCGGATGCAATTTCTGTGTTTCATCGTCAGTAAGAAGGTCCAAGGGATACAGTAAACCTGAAGTGAAGCATCGGAAACTAAAACTGGACTCACAGGAGGAGTTCAAATCATAGAAAGTTAGAGTATCAGTGCTCTTGTACTTAAGTCGGCATTGTGTCGTTTTTATTAAATTCGGATGCAATTTCTGTGTTTCATCGTCAATAAGAAGGTCCAAGGGATGCAGTAAACCAGAAGTTAAGCATCGGAATCTGAAACTGGACTCACAGGAGGGGTTCAAATGATAGAAAGTTAGAGTATTAGTCCTCTTGTACCTAAGTCGGCATTGTGCCTTTTGTATTAAATTCGGATGCAATTTTTGTGTTTCATCGTCAGTAAGAAGGTCCAAGGGATACAGTAAACCTGAAGTGAAGCATCGGAAACTAAAACTGGACTCACAGGAGGGGTTCAAATCATAGAAAGCTAGAGTATCAGTCCTCTTGTACTTAAGTCGTCATTGTGTCGTTTTTATTAAATTCGGATGCAATTTCTGTGTTTCATCGTCAATAAGAAGGTCCAAGGGATACAGTAAACCTGAAGTGAAGCATCGGAAACTAACATTGGCCTCACAGCAGAGGTTCAAATCATAGAAAGTTAGAGTATCAGTCCTCTTGTACTGAAGTCGGCATTGTGCCTTTTGTATTAAATTCGGATGGAATTTCTGTGTTTCATCGTCAATAAGAAGGTCCAAGGGATACAGTAAACCTGAAGTGAAGCATCGGAAACTTAAACTGGACTTACAGCACAGGTTCAAATCATAGAAAGTTACAGTTTCAGTCCTCTTGTACTGCAGTCGGCATTGTGCCTTTTGTATTAAATTCGGATGCAATTTCTGTGTTTGATCGTCAATAAGAAGGTCCAAGGGATGCAGTAAACCTGAAGTGAAGCATCGGAAACTTAAACTCCACTCACAGCAGAGGTTCAAATCATAGAAAGTTACAGTTTCAATCCTCTTGTACTTAAGTTGGCATTGTGCCTTTTGTATTACATTCGGATGCAATTTCTGTGTTTCATCGTCAGTAAGAAGGTACAAGGGATACAGTAAACCTGAAGTGAAGCATCGGAAACTAAAACTGGACTCACAGGAGGAGTTCAAATCATAGAAAGTTAGAGTTTCAGTCCTCTTGTACTTAAGTCGTCATTGTGTCGTTTTTATTAAATTCGGATGCAATTTCTGTGTTTCATCGTTAATAAGAAGGTCCAAGGGATACAGTAAACCTGAAGTTAAGCATCGGAATCTAAAACTGGACTCACAGGAGGGGTTCAAATCATAGAAAGTTGGAGTATCAGTCCTCTTGTACGTAAGTCGGCATTGTGCCTTTTCTATTAAATTCGGATGCAATATCTGTGTTTCATCGACAATAAGAAGGTCTAAATGCTACAGTAAACCTGAAGTGAAGCGTCGGAAACTAAAACTGTACTCACAGCAGAGGTTCAAATCATAGAAAGTTAGAGTATCAGTCCTCTTGTACTTAAGTCGGCATTGTGCCTTTTGTATTAGATTCGGATGCAATTTCTGTGTTTCATCGTCAATATGAAGGTCCAAGGGATACAGTAAACCTGAAGTGAAGCATGGGAAACTTAAACTCCACTCACAGCAGAGGTTCAAATCATAGAAAGTTACAGTTTCAATCCTCTTGTACTTAAGTCGGCATTGTGCCTTTTGTATTAAATTCGGATGCAATTTCTGTGTTTCATCGTCAATAAGAAGGTCCAAGGGATACAGTAAACCTGAAGTGAAGCATCGGAAACTTAAACTGGACTCACAGCAGAGGTTCAAATCATAGAAAGTTACAGTTTCAGTCCTCTTGTACTGCAGTCGGCATTGTGCCTTTTGTATTAAATTCGGATGCAATTTCTGTGTTTCATCGTCAATAAGAAGGTCCAAGGGATACAGTAAACCTGAAGTGAAGCATCGGAAACTAAAACTGGACTCACAGCAGAGATTAAAAACATAGAAAATTTGAGTTTCAGTCCACTTGTACTTAAGTCGGCATTGTGCCTTTTGTATTAAATTCGGATGCAATTTCTGTGTTTCATCGTCAATAAGAAGATCCAAGGGATATAGTGAACCTGAAGGGTAGCATCGGAAACTAAAACTGGACTCACAGCAGAGGTTCAAATCATAGAAAGTTAGAGTTTCAGTCCTCTTGTACTTAAGTCGGCATTGTGCCTTTTTTATTAAATTCGGATGCAATTTCTGTGTTTCATCGTCAGTAAGAATGTCCAAGGGATACAGTAAACCTGAAGTGAAGCATCGGAAACTAAAACTGGACTCACAGGAGGAGTTCAAATCATAGAAAGTTAGAGTATCAGTGCTCTTGTACTTAAGTCGGCATTGTGTCGTTTTTATTAAATTCGGATGCAATTTCTGTGTTTCATCGTCAATAAGAAGGTCCAAGGGATGCAGTAAACCAGAAGTTAAGCATCGGAATCTGAAACTGGACTCACAGGAGGGGTTCAAATCATAGAAAGTTAGAGTATTAGTCCTCTTGTACCTAAGTCGGCATTGTGCCTTTTGTATTAAATTCGGATGCAATTTTTGTGTTTCATCGTCAATAAGAAGGTCCAAGGGATACAGTAAACCTGAAGTTAAACATCGGAATCTAAAACTTAACTCACAGGAGGGGTTCAAATCATAGAAAGTTAAAGTACCAGTCCTCTTGTACTTAAGTCGGCATTGTGCCGTTTTTATTAATTTCGTATTCAATTTCTGTGTTTCATCGTCAATAAGAAGGTCCAAGGGATACAGTAAACCTGAAGTGAAGCATCTTAAACTAAAACTGGACTCACAGCAGAGGTTCAAATCATAGAAAGTTAGAGTATCAGTCGCCTTGTACTTAAGTCGGCATTGTGATTTTTGTATTGACTTCGGATGCAATTTCTGTGTTTCATCGTCAATAAGAAGGTCCAAGGGATACAGTAAACCTGAAGCGAAGCATCGGAATCTAAAACTGGACTCACAGGAGGGGTTCAAATCATAGAAAGTTAGAGTATCAGTCCTCTTGTACTTAAGTCGGCATTGTGCCTTTTGTATTAAATTCGGATACAATTTCTGTGTTTCATCGTCAATAATAAGGTCCAACGGATACAGTAAACCTGAAGTTAAGCATCGGAATCTATAACTGGTCCCACAGCAGTGGTTCAAATCATAGAAAGTTAGAGTTTCAGTCTTCTTGTACTTAAGTCGGCATTGTGCCTTTTGTATTAAATTCGGATGCAATTTTTGTGTTTCATCGTCAATAAGAAGGTCCAAGGGATACAGTAAACCTGAAGTTAAGCATCGGAATCTAAAACTGGACTCACAGGAGTGGTTCAAATCATAGAAATTTAAAGTACCAGTCCTCTTGTACTTCAGTCGGCATTGCTCCGTTTTTATTAATTTCGGATTCAATTTCTGTGTTTCATCGCCAATAAGAAGGTCCAAGGGATACAGTAAACCTGAAGTGAAGCATCTTAAACTAAAACTGGACTCACAGCAGAGGTTCAAATCGTAGAAAGTTAGAGTATCAGTCGCCTTGTACTTAAGTCGGCATTGTGATTTTTGTATTGACTTCGGATGCAATTTCTGTGTTTCATCGTCAATAAGAAGGTCCAAGGGATACAGTAAACCTGAAGCGAAGCATCTGAATCTAAAACTGGACTCACAGGAGGGGTTCAAATCAAAGAAAGTTAGAGTATCAGTCCTCTTGTACTTAAGTCGGCATTGTGCCTTTTGTATTAAATTCGGATGCAATTTCTGTGTTTCATCGTCAATAGGAAGGTCCAAGGGATACAGTAAACCAGATATTAAGCATCGGAATCTAAAACTGGACTCACAGGAGGGGTTGAAATCATAGAAAGTTAGAGTATCAGTCCTCTTGTACTTAAGTCGGCATTGTGCCTTTTTTATAAATTCGGACGCAATTTCTGTGTTTCATCGTCAGTAAGAAGGTCCAAGGGATACAGTAAACCTGAAGTGAAGCATCGGAAACTAAAACTGGACTCACAGGAGGGGCTCAAATCATAGAAAGTTAGAGTATCAGTCCACTTGTACTTAAGTCGTCATTGTGTCGTTTTTAATTAAATTCGGATGCAATTTCTGTGTTTCATCGTCAATAAGAAGATACAAGGGATACAGTAAACCTGAAATTAAGCATCGGAATCTAAAACTGGACTCACAGGAGGGGTTCAAATCATAGAAAGTTGGAGTATCAGTCCTCCTGTACGTAAGTCGGCATTGTGCCTTATTTATTAAATTCGGATTGAATATCTGTCTTTCATCGTCAATAAGAAGGTCCAAGAGATACAGTAAACCTGAAGTGAAGCATCAGAAACTAAAACTGGACTCACAGCAGAGGTTCAAATCATAGAAAGTTAGAGTATCAGTCCTATTGTACTTAAGTCGGCATTGTGCCGTTTGTATTAAATTCGGATGCAATTTCTGTGTTTTATCGTCAATAAGAAGGTGCAAGGGATACAGTAAACCTGAAGTGAAGCATCGCAAACTTAAACTGGAACTCACAGCAGAGGTTCAAATCATAGAAAGTTACAGTTTCAGTCCTCTTGTACTTAAGTCGGCATTGTGCCTTTTGTATTAAATTCGGATGCAATTTCTGTGTTTCATCGTCAATAGGAAGGTCCAAGGGATACAGTAAACCAGAAGTTAAGCATCGGAATCTAAAAACTGGACTCACTGGAGGGGTTCAAATCATAGAAAGTTAGAGTATCAGTCGTCTTGTACTTAAGTCGGCACTGTGCCTTTTTTATTAAATTCGGATGCAATTTCTGTTTTTCACCGTCAGTAAGAAGGTCCTAGGGATACAGTAAACCTGAAGTGAAGCATCGGAAACTAAAACAGGACTCACAGGAGGGCTTCAAATCATAGAAAGTTAGAGTATGAGTCCTCTTGTACTTAAGTCGTCATTGCGTCGTTTTTATTAAATTCGGATGCAATGTCTGTGTTTCATCGTCAATAAGAAGATCCAAGGGATACAGTAAACCTGAAGTTAAGCATCGGAATCTAAAACTGGACTCACAGGAGGGGTTCAAATCATAGAAAGTTGGAGTATCAGTCCTCTTGTACTTAAGTCGGCATTGTGCCTTTTTTATTAAATTCGGATGCAATATCTGTGTTTCATCGTCAATAAGAAGGTCCAAGGGATACAGTAAACCTGAAGTGAAGCATCGGAAACTAAAACAGGACTCACAGGAGGGCTTCAAATCATAGAAAGTTAGAGTATCAGTCCTCTTGTACTTAAATCGTCATTGTGTCGTTTTTAATTAAATTCGGATGCAATTTCTGTGTTTCATCGTCAATAAGAAGATACAAGGGATACAGTAAACCTGAAATTAAGCATCGGAATCTAAAACTGGACTCACAGGAGGGGTTCAAATCATAGAAAGTTGGAGTATCAGTCCTCCTGTACTTAATTCGGCATTGTGCCTTATTTATTAAATTCGGATTGAATATCTGTCTTTCATCGTCAATAAGAAGGTCCAAGGGATACAGTAAACCTGAAGTGAAGCATCAGAAACTAAAACTGGACTCACAGCAGAGGTTCAAATCATAGAAAGTTAGAGTATCAGTCCTATTGTACTTAAGTCGGCATTGTGCCGTTTGTATTAAATTCGGATGCAATTTCTGTGTTTCATTGTCAATAAGAAGGTGCAAGGGATACAGTAAACCTGAAGTGAAGCATCGCAAACTTAAACTGGAACTCATAGCAGAGGTTCAAATCATAGAAAGTTACAGTTTCAGTCCTCTTGTACTTAAGTCGGCATTGTGCCTTTTGTATTAAATTCGGATCCAATTTCTGTGTTTCATCGTCAATAATAAGGTCCAACGGATACAGTAAACCTGAAGTTAAGCATCGGAATCTATAACTGGTCCCACAGCAGTGGTTCAAATCATAGAAAGTTAGAGTTTCAGTCCTCTTGTACTTAAGTCGGCATTGTGCCTTTTGTATTAAATTCGGATGCAATTTTTGTGTTTCATCGTCAATAAGAAGGTCCAAGGGATACAGTAAACCTGAAGTGAAGCATCTTAAACTAAAACTGGACTCACAGCAGAGGTTCAAATCATAGAAAGTTAGAGTATCAGTCGCCTTGTACTTAAGTCGGCATTGTGATTTTTGTATTGACTTCGGATGCAATTTCTGTGTTTCATCGTCAATAAGAAGGTCCAAGGGATACAGTAAACCTGAAGCGAAGCATCGGAATGTAAAACTGGACTCACAGGAGGGGTTCAAATCATAGAAAGTTAGAGTATCAGTCCTCTTGTACTTAAGTCGGCATTGTACCTTTTGTATTAAATTCGGATGCAATTTCTGTGTTTCATCGTCAATAGGAAGGTCCAAGGGATACAGTAAACCAGATATTAAGCATCGGAATCTAAAACTGGACTCACAGGAGGGGTTGAAATCATAGAAAGTTAGAGTATCAGTCCTCTTGTACTTAAGTCGGCATTGTGCCTTTTTTATTAAATTCCGACGCAATTTCTGTGTTTCATCGTCAGTAAGAAGGTCCAAGGGATACAGTAAACCTGAAGTGAAGCATCGGAAACTAAAACTGGACTCACAGGAGGGGCTCAAATCATAGAAAGTTAGAGTATCAGTCCTCTTGTACTTAAGTCGTCATTGTGTCGTTTTTAATTACATTCGGATGCAATTTCTGTGTTTCATCGTCAATAAGAAGATACAAGGGATACAGTAAACCTGAAATTAAGCATCGGAATCTAAAACTGGACTCACAGGAGGGGTTCAAATCATAGAAAGTTGGAGTATCAGTCCTCCTGTACTTAAGTCGGCATTGTGCCTTATTTATTAAATTCGGATTGAATATCTGTCTTTCATCGTCAATAAGAAGGTCCAAGGGATACAGTAAACCTGAAGTGAAGCATCAGAAACTAAAACTGGACTCACAGCAGAGGTTCAAATCATAGAAAGTTAGAGTATCAGTCCTATTGTACTTAAGTCGGCATTGTGCCATTTGTATTAAATTCGGATGCAATTTCTGTGTTTTATCGTCAATAAGAAGGTGCAAGGGATACAGTAAACCTGAAGTGAAGCATCGCAAACTTAAAATGGAACTCACAGCAGAGGTTCAAATCATAGAAAGTTACAGTTTCAGTCCTCTTGTACTTAAGTCGGCATTGTGCCTTTTGTATTAAATTCGGATGCAATTTCTGTGTTTCATCGTCAATAGGAAGGTCCAAGGGATACAGTAAACCAGAAGTTAATCATCGGAATCCAAAACAGGACTCACTGGAGGGGTTAAAATCATAGAAAGTTAGAGTATCAGTCGTCTTGTACTTAAGTCGGCACTGTGCCTTTTTTATTAAATTCGGATGCAATTTCTGTTTTTCATCGTCAGTAAGAAGGTCCTAGGGATACAGTAAACCTGAAGTGAAGCATCGGAAACTAAAACAGGACTCACAGGAGGGCTACAAATCATAGGAAGTTAGAGTATCAGTCCTCTTGTACTTAAGTCGTCATTGCGTCGTTTTTATTAAATTCGGATGCAATTTCTGTGTTTCATCGTCAATAAGAAGAACCAAGGGATACAGTAAACCTGAAGTTAAGCATCGGAATCTAAAACTGGACTCACAGGAGGGGTTCAAATCATAGAAAGTTGGAGTATCAGTCCTCTTGTTCTTAAGTCGGCATTGTGCCTTTTTTATTAAATTCGGATGCAATATCTGTGTTTCATCGTCAATAAGAAGGTCCAAGGGATACAGTAAACCGGAAGTGAAGCATCGGAAACTTAAACTGGACTCACAGCAGAGGTTCGAATCATAGAAAGTTAGAGTATCAGTCCTCTTGTACTGAAGTCGGCATTGTGCCTTTTGTATTAAATTCGGATGCAATTTCTGTGTTACATCGTCAATAAGTAGGTCCAAGGGATACAGTAAACCTGAAGTGAAGCATCGGAAACTTAAACTGGATTCACAGCAGAGGTTCAAATCATAGAAAGTTACAGTTTCAGTCCTCTTGTACTTCAGTCGGCATTGTGCCTTTTGTATTAAATTCGGATGCAATTTCTGTGTTTCATCGTCAATAAGAAGGTCCAAGGAATACAGTAAACCTGAAGTGAAGCATCGGAAACTAAAACTGGACTCACAGCAGAGGTTCAAATCATAGAAAGTTTGAGTTTCAGTCCACTTGTACTTAAGTCGGCATTGTGCCTTTTGTATTAAATTCGGATGCAATTTCTGTGTTTCATCGTCAATAAGAAGATCCAAGGGATATAGTGAACCTGAAGTGAAGAATCGGAAACTAAAACTGGACTCACAGCAGAGGTTCAAATCATAGAAAGTTAGAGTTTCAGTCCTCTTGTACTTAAGTCGTTATTGTGTCGTTTTTAATTAAATTCGGATGCAATTTCTGTATTTCATCGTCAATAAGAAGGTGCAAGGGATACAGTAAACCTGAAGTGAAGCATCGGAAACTTAAACTGGAACTCACAGCAGAGGTTCAAATCATAGAAAGTTACAGTTTCAGTCCTCTTGTACTTAAGTCGGCATTGTTCCTTTTGTATTAAATTCGGATGCAATTTCTGTGTTTCATCGTCAATAGGAAGGTCCAAGGAATACAGTAAACCTGAAGTGAAGCATCGGAAACTAAAACTGGACTCACAGCAGAGGTTCAAATCATAGAAATTTGGAGTATCAGTCCTCCTGTACTTAAGTCGGCATTGTGCCTTATTTATTCAATTCGGATGCAATATCTGTGTTTCATCGTCAATAAGAAGGTCCAAGGGATACAGTAAACCTGAAGTGAAGCATCGGAATCTGAAACTGGACTTACAGGAGGGGTTCAAATCATAGAAAGTTAGAGTATCAGTCCTCTTGTACTTAAGTCGGCACTGTGCCTTTTTTATTAAATTCGGATGCAATTTCTGTGTTTCATCGTCAATAAGAAGGTCCAAGGGATACAGTAAACCTGAAGTGAAGCATCGGAAACTTAAACTGGAACTCACAGCAGAGGTTCAAATCATAGAAAGTTACAGTTTCAGTCCTCTTGTACTTAAGTCGGCATTGTTCCTTTTGTATTAAATTCGGATGCAATTTCTGTGTTTCATCGTCAATAGGAAGGTCCAAGGGATACAGTAAACCAGAAGTTAAGCATCGGAATCCAAAACTGGACTCACAGGAGGGGTTCAAATCATAGAAAGTTAGAGTATCAGTCCCCTTGTACTTAAGTCGGCACTGTGCCTTTTTTATTAAATTCGGATGCAATTTCTGTTTTTCATTGTCAGTAAGAAGGTCCAAGGGATAGAGTAAACCTGAAGTGAAGCATCGGAAACTAAATCTGGACTCACAGGAGGGCTTCAAATCATAGAAAGTTAGAGTATCAGTCCTCTTGTACTTAAGTCGGCATTGTGCCTTTTGTATTAAATTCGGATGCAATTTCTGTGTTTCATCGTCAATAAGAAGGTCCAAGGGATACAGTAAACCTGAAGTGAAGCATTGGAAACTTAAACTGGACTCACAGCAGAGGTTCAAATCATAGAAAGTTACAGTTTCAGTCCTCTTGTACTTAAGTCGGCATTGTGCATTTTGTATTAAATTCGGATGCAATTTCTGTGTTTCATCGTCAATAAGAAGGTCCAAGGGATACAGTAAACCTGAAGTGAAGCATCGGAAACTAAAACTGGACTCACAGCAGAGGTTCAAATCATAGAATGTTAGAGTTTCAGTCCACTTGTACTTAAGTCGGCATTGTGCCGTTTTTATTCATTTCGGATGCAATTTCTTTGTTTCATCGTCAATTAGAAGGTCCAAGGGATACAGTAAACCTGAAGTGAAGCATCCTAAACTAAAACTGGACTCACAGCAGAGGTTCAAATCATAGAAAGTTAGGGTATCAGTCGCCTTGTACTTAAGTCGGCATTGTGATTTTTGTATTGACTTCGGATGCAATTTCTGTGTTTCATCGTCGATAAGAAGGTCCAAGGGATACAGTAAACCTGAAGTGAAGCATCGGAATCTAAAACTGGACTCACAGGAGGGGTTCAAATCATAGAAAGTTAAAGTACCAGTCCTCTTGTACTTAAGTCGGCATTGTGCCGTTTTTATTATTTTCGGATGCAATTTCTGTGTTTCATTGTCAATAAGAAGGTCCAAGGGATACATTAAACCTGAAGTGAAGCATCGAAATCTAAAACTGGACTCACAGGAGGGGTTCAAATCATAGAAAGTTAGAGTATCAGTCCTCTTGTACTTAAGTCGGCATTGTGTCTTTTTTATTAAATTCGGATGCAGTTTCTGTGTTTCATCGTCAATAAGAAGGTCCAAGGGATACAGTAAACCTGAAGTGAAGCATCGGAAACTGAAACTGGACTCACAGGAGGGGTTCAAATCATAGAAAGTTAGAGTATCAGTCCTCTTGTACTTAAGTCGTCATTGTGTCGTTTTTATTAAATTCGGATGCAATTTCTGTGTTTCATCGTCAATAAGAAGGTCCAAGGGATACAGTAAACCTGAAGTGAAGCATCGGAAACTAAAACTGGCCTCACAGCAGAGGTTCAAATCATAGAAAGTTAGAGTATCTGTCCTCTTGTACTGAAGTCGGCATTGTGCCTTTTGTATTAAATTCGGATGGAATATCTGTGTTTCATCGTCAATAAGAAGGTCCAAGGAATACAGTAAACCTGAAGTGAAGCATCGGAAACTTAAACTCCACTCACAGCAGAGGTTCAAATCATAGAAAGTTACAGTTTCAGTCCTCTTGTACTTAAGTTGGCATTGTGCCTTTTGTATTACATTCGGATGCCATTTCTGTGTTTCATCGTCAGTAAGAAGGTCCAAGGGATACAGTAAACCTAAAGTGAAGCATCGGAAACTAAAACTGGACTCACAGGAGGAGTTCAAATCATAGAAAGTTAGAGTTTCAGACCTCTTGTACTTAAGTCGTCATTGTGTCGTTTTTATTAAATTCGGATGCAATTTCTGTGTTTCATCGTTAATAAGAAGGTCCAAGGGATACAGTAAACCTGAAGTTAAGCATCGGAATCTAAAACTGGACTCACAGGAGGGGTTCAAATCATAGAAAGTTGGAGTATCAGTCCTCTTGTACTTAAGTCGGCATTGTGCCTTTTCTATTAAATTCGGATGCAGTATCTGTGTTTCATCGACAATAAGAAGGTCCAAAGGCTACAGTAAACCTGAAGTGAAGCGTCGGAAACTAAAACTGGACTCACAGCAGAGGTTCAAATCATAGAAAGTTCGAGTATCAGTCCTCTTGTACTTAAGTCGGCATTGTGCCTTTTGTATTAGATTCGGATGCAATTTCTGTGTTTCATCGTCAATATGTAGGTCCAAGGGATACAGTAAACCTGAAGTGAAGCATGGGAAACTTAAACTCCACTCACAGCAGAGGTTCAAATCATAGAAAGTTACAGTTTCAATCCTGTTGTACTTAAGTCGGCATTGTGCCTTTTGTATTAAATTCGGATGCAATTTCTGTGTTTCATCGTCAATAAGAAGGTCCAAGGGATACAGTAAACCTGAAGTGAAGCATCGGAAACTTAAACTGGACTCACAGCAGAGGTTTAAATCATAGAAAGTTACAGTTTCAGTCCTCTTGTACTGCAGTCGGCATTGTGCCTTTTGTATTTAATTCGGATGCAATTTCTGTGTTTCATCGTCAATAAGAAGGTCAAAGGGATACAGTAAACCTGAAGTGAAGCATCGGAAACTAAAACTGGACTCACAGCAGAGATTAAAAACATAGAAAGTTTGAGTTTCAGTCCACTTGTACTTAAGTCGGCATTGTGCCTTTTGTATTAAATTCGGATGCAATTTCTGTGTTTCATCGTCAATAAGAAGATCCAAGGGATATAGTGAACCTGAAGGGTAGCATCGGAAACTAAAACTGGACTCACAGCAGGGGTTCAAATCATAGAAAGTTAGAGTTTCAGTCCTCTTGTACTTAAGTCGGCATTGTGCCTTTTTTATTAAATTCGGATGCAATTTCTGTGTTTCATCGTCAGTAAGAAGGTCCAAGGGATACAGTAAACCTGAAGTGAAGCATCGGAAACTAAAACTGGACTCACAGGAGGAGTTCAAATCATAGAAAGTTAGAGTATCAGTCCTCTTGTACTTAAGTCGGCATTGTGTCGTTTTTATTAAATTCGGATGCAATTTCTGTGTTTCATCGTCAATAAGAAGGTCCAAGGGATACAGTAAACCAGAAGTTAAGCATCGGAATCTGAAACTGGACTCACAGGAGGGGTTCAAATCATAGAAAGTTAGAGTATTAGTCCTCTTGTACCTAAGTCGGCATTGTGCCTTTTGTATTAAATTCGGATCCAATTTCTGTGTTTCATCGTCAATAATAAGGTCCAACGGATACAGTAAACCTGAAGTTAAGCATCGGAATCTATAACTGGTCCCACAGCAGTGGTTCAAATCATAGAGAGTTAGAGTTTCAGTCCTCTTGTACTTAAGTCGGCATTGTGCCTTTTGTATTAAATTCGGATGCAATTTTTGTGTTTCATCGTCAATAAGAAGGTCCAAGGGATACAGTAAACCTGAAGTTAAGCATCGGAATCTAAAACTGGACTCACAGGAGGGGTTCAAATCATAGAAAGTTAAAGTACCAGTCCTCTTGTACTTAAGTCGGCATTGTGCCGTTTTTATTAATTTCGGATTCAATTTCTGTGTTTCATCGTCAATAAGAAGGTCCAAGGGATACAGTAAACCTGAAGTGAAGCATCTTAAACTAAAACTGGACTCACAGCAGAGGTTCAAATCATAGAAAGTTAGAGTATAAGTCGCCTTGTACTTAAGTCGGCATTGTGATTTTTGTATTGACTTCGGATGCAATTTCTGTGTTTCATCGTCAATAAGAAGGTCAAAGGGATACAGTAAACCTGAAGCGAAGCATCGGAATCTAAAACTGGACTCACAGGAGGGGTTCAAATCATAGAAAGTTAGAGTATCAGTCCTCTTGTACTTAAGTCGGCATTGTGCCTTTTGTATCAAATTCGGATGCAATTTCTGTGTTTCATCGTCAATAGGAAGGTCCAAGGGATACAGTAAACCAGATATTAAGCATCGGAATCTAAAACTGGACTCACAGGAGGGGTTGAAATCATAGAAAGTTAGAGTATCAGTCCTCTTGTACTTAAGTCGGCATTGTGCCTTTTTTATTAAATTCGTACGCAATTTCTGTGTTTCATCGTCAGTAAGAAGGTCCAAGGGATACAGTAAACCTGAAGTGAAGCATCGGAAACTAAAACTGGACTCACAGGAGGGGCTCAAATCATAGAAAGTTAGAGTATCAGTCCTATTGTACTTAAGTCGGCATTGTGCCGTTTGTATTAAATTCTGATGCAATTTCTGTGTTTCATCGTCAATAAGAAGGTGCAAGGGATACAGTAAACCTGAAGTGAAGCATCGCAAACTTAAACTGGAACTCACAGCAGAGGTTCAAATCATAGAAAGTTACAGTTTCAGTCCTCTTGTACTTAAGTCGGCATTGTGCCTTTTGTATTAAATTCGGATGCAATTTCTGTGTTTCATCGTCAATAGGAAGGTCCAAGGGATACAGTAAACCAGAAGTTAAGCATCGGAATCCAAAACTGGACTCACTGGAGGGGTTCAAATCATAGAAAGTTAGAGTATCAGTCGTCTTGTACTTAAGTCGGCACTGTGCCTTTTTTATTAAATTCGGATGCAATTTCTGTTTTTCATCGTCTGTAAGAAGGTCCTAGGGATACAGTAAACCTGAAGTGAAGCATCGGAAACTAAAACAGGACTCACAGGAGGGCTTCAAATCATAGAAAGTTAGAGTATCAATCCTCTTGTACTTAAGTCGTCATTGCGTCGTTTTTATTAAATTCGGATATAATTTCTGTGTTTCATCGTCAATAAGAAGATCCAAGGGATACAGTAAACCTGAAGTTAAGCATCGGAATCTAAAACTGGACTCACAGGAGGGGTTCAAATCATAGAAAGTTGGAGTATCAGTCCTCTTGTTCTTAAGTCGGCATTTTGCCTTTTTTATTAAATTCGGATGCAATATCTGTGTTTCATCGTCAACAAGAAGGTCCAAGGGATACAGTAAACCTGAAGTGAAGCATCGGAAACTTAAACTGGACTCACAGCAGAGGTTCGAATCATAGAAAGTTAGAGTATCAGTCCTCTTGTACTGAAGTCGGCATTGTGCCTTTTGTATTAAATTCGGATGCAATTTCTGTGTTACATCGTCAATAAGTAGGTCCAAGGGATACAGTAAACCTGAAGTGAAGCATCGGAAACTTAAACTGGACTCACAGCAGAGGTTCAAATCATAGAAAGTTACAGTGTCAGTCCTCTTGTACTTCAGTCGGCATTGTGCCTTTTGTATTAAATTCGGATGCAATTTCTGTGTTTCATCATCAATAAGAAGGTCCAAGGAATACAGTAAACCTGAAGTGAAGCATCGGAAACTAAAACTGGACTCACAGCAGAGGTTCAAATCATAGAAAGTTTGAGTTTCAGTCCACTTGTACTTAAGTCGGCATTGTGCCTTTTGTATTAAATTCGGATGCAATTTCTGTGTTTCATCGTCAATAAGAAGATCCAAGGGATATAGTGAACCTGAAGTGAAGAATCGGAAACTAAAACTGGACTCACAACAGAGGTTCAAATCATAGAAAGTTAGAGTTTCAGTCCTCTTGTACTTAAGTCGGCATTGTGCCTTTTTTATTACATTCGGATGCAATTTCTGTGTTTCATCGTCAGTAAGAGGGTCCAAGGGATACAGTAAACCTGAAGTGAAGCATCGGAAACTAAAACAGGACTCACAGGAGGAGTTCAAATCATAGAAAGTTGGAGTATCAGTCCTCTTGTACTTAAGTCGGCATTGTGCCTTTTCTATTAAATTCGGATGCAATATCTGTGTTTCATCGTCAATGAGAAGGTCAAAGGGCTACAGTAAACCTGAAGTGAAGCATCGGAAACTAAAACTGGACTCACAGCAGAGGTTCAAATCATAGAAAGTTAGAGTATCAGTCCTCTTGTACTTAAGTCGTCATTGTGCCTTTTGTATTAAATTCGGATGCAATTTCTGTGTTTCATCGTCAATTAGAAGGTCCAAGGGAAACAGTAAACCTGAAGTGAAGCATTGGAAACTTAAACTGGACTCACAGCAGAGGTTCAAATCATAGAAAGTTACAGTTTCAGTCCTCTTGTACTTAAGTCGGCATTGTGCCTTTTGTATTAAATTAGGATGCAATTTCTGTGTTTCATCGTCAATAAGAAGGTCCAAGGGATACAGTAAACCTGAAGTGAAGCATCGGAAACTAAAACTGGACTCACAGCAGAGGTTCAAATCATAGAAAGTTAGAGTTTCAGTCCACTTGTACTTAAGTCGGCATTGTGCCGTTTTTATTAATTTCGGATGCAATTTCTTTGTTTCATCGTCAATTAGAAGGTCCAAGGGATACAGTAAACCTGAAGTGAAGCATCGTAAACTAAAACTGGACTCACAGGAGGGTTTCAAATCATAGAAAGTTAGAGTATCAGTCCTCTTGTAATTAAGCCGGCATTGTGCCTTTTGTATTAAATTCGGATGCAATTTCTGTTTTTCATCGTCAATAAGAAGTTCCAAGCGATACAGTAAACGTGAAGTTAAGCAACGGAATCTAAAACTGGACTCACAGGAGGGGTTCAAATCATAGAAAGTTAGAGTATCAGTCCTCTTGTACTTAAGTCGGCATTGTGCCTTTTTTATTAAATTCGGATGCAATTTCTGTGTTTCATCGTCAATAAGAAGGTCCAAGGGATACAGTAAACCTGAAGTGAAGCATCGGAAACTAAAACTGGACTCACAGGAGGGGTTCAAATCATAGAAAGTTAGAGTATCAGTCCTCTTGTAATTAAGCCGGCATTGTGCCTTTTGTATTAAATTCGGATGCAATTTCTGTTTTTCATCGTCAATAAGAAGTTCCAAGCGATACAGTAAACCGGAAGTTAAGCAACGGAATCTAAAACTGGACTCACAGGAGGGGTTCAAATCATAGAATGTTAGAGTATCAGTCCTCTTGTAATTAAGCAGGCATTGTGCCTTTTGTATTAAATTCGGATGCAATTTCTGTTTTTCATCGTCAATAAGAAGTTCCAAGCGATACAGTAAACCTGAAGTTAAGCAACGGAATCTAAAACTGGAGTCACAGGAGGGGTTCAAATCATAGAAAGTTAGAGCATCAGTCCTCTTGTACTTAAGTCGGCATTGTGCCTTTTTTATTAAATTCGGATGCAATTTCTGAGTTTCATCGACAATAAGATGGTCCAAGGGATACAGTAAACCTGAAGTGAAGCATCAGAAACTAAAACTGGACTCACAGCAGAGGTTCAAATCATAGAAAGTTAGAGTATCAGTCCACTTGTACTTAAGTCGTTATTGTGTCGCTTTTAATTAAATTCGGATGCAATTTCTGTATTTCATCGTCAATAAGAAGGTCCAAGGGATACAGTAAACCTGAAATTAAGCATCGGAATCTAAAACTGGACTCACAGGAGGGGTTCAAATCATAGAAAGTTGGAGTATCAGTCCTCCTGTACTTAAGTCGGCATTGTGCCTTATTTATTCAATTCGGATGCAATATCTGTGTTTCATCGTCAATAAGAAGGTCCAAGGGATACAGTAAACCTGAAGTGAAGCATCGGAATCTGAAACTGGACTCACAGGAGGGGTTCAAATCATAGAAAGTTAGAGTATCAGTCCTCTTGTACTTAAGTCGGCACTGTGCCTTTTTTATTAAATTCGGATGCAATTTCAGTGTTTCATCGTCAATAAGAAGGTCCAAGGGATACAGTAAACCTGAAGTGAAGCATCGGAAACTTAAACTGGAACTCACAGCAGAGGTTCAAATCATAGAAAGTTACAGTTTCAGTCCTCTTGTACTTAAGTCGGCATTGTTCCTTTTGTATTAAATTCGGATGCAATTTCTGTGTTTCATCGTCAATAGGAAGGTCCAAGGGATACAGTAAACCAGAAGTTAAGCATCGGAATCCAAAACTGGAACTCACAGCAGAGGTTCAAATCATAGAAAGTTACAGTTTCAGTCCTCTTGTACTTAAGTCGGCATTGTGCCTTTTGTATTAAATTCGGATGCAATTTCTGTGTTTCATCGTCAATAACAAGATACAAGGGATACAGTAAACCTGAAGTGAAGCATCAGAAACTAAAACTGGACTCACAGCAGAGGTTCAAATCATAGAAAGTTAGAGTATCAGTCCTATTGTACTTAAGTCGGCATTGTGCCGTTTGTATTAAATTCGGATGCAATTTCTGTGTTTCATCGTCAATAAGAAGGTCCAAGGGATACAGTAAACCTGAAGTGAAGCATCGGAAACTAAAACTGGACTCACAGGAGGGGTTCAAATCATAGAAAGTTACAGTATCAGTCCTCTTGTAATTAAGCCGGCATTGTGCCTTTTGTATTAAATTCGGATGCAATTTCTGTTTTTCATCGTCAATAAGAAGTTCCAAGCGATACAGTAAACCGGAAGTTAAGCAACGGAATCTAAAACTGGACTCACAGGAGGGTTCAAATCATAGAATGTTAGAGTATCAGTCCTCTTGTAATTAAGCAGGCATTGTGCCTTTTGTATTAAATTCGGATGCAATTTCTGTTTTTCATCGTCAATAAGAAGTTCCAAGCGATACAGTAAACCTGAAGTTAAGCAACGGAATCTAAAACTGGAGTCACAGGAGGGGTTCAAATCATAGAAAGTTAGAGTATCAGTCCTCTTGTACTTAAGTCGGCATTGTGCCTTTTTTATTAAATTCGGATGCAATTTCTGAGTTTCATCGACAATAAGATGGTCCAAGGGATACAGTAAACCTGAAGTGAAGCATCAGAAACTAAAACTGGACTCACAGCAGAGGTTCAAATCATAGAAAGTTAGAGTATCAGTCCACTTGTACTTAAGTCGTTATTGTGTCGTTTTTAATTAAATTCGGATGCAATTTCTGTATTTCATCGTCAATAAGAAGGTCCAAGGGATACAGTAAACCTGAAATTAAGCATCGGAATCTAAAACTGGACTCACAGGAGGGGTTCAAATCATAGAAAGTTGGAGTATCAGTCCTCCTGTACTTAAGTCGGCATTGTGCCTTATTTATTCAATTCGGATGCAATATCTGTGTTTCATCGTCAATAAGAAGGTCCAAGGGATACAGTAAACCTGAAGTGAAGCATCGGAATCTGAAACTGGACTCACAGGAGGGGTTCAAATCATAGAAAGTTAGAGTATCAGTCCTCTTGTACTTAAGTCGGCACTGTGCCTTTTTTATTAAATTCGGATGCAATTTCAGTGTTTCATCGTCAATAAGAAGGTCCAAGGGATACAGTAAACCTGAAGTGAAGCATCGGAAACTTAAACTGGAACTCACAGCAGAGGTTCAAATCATAGAAAGTTACAGTTTCAGTCCTCTTGTACTTAAGTCTGCATTGTTCCTTTTGTATTAAATTCGGATGCAATTTCTGTGTTTCATCGTCAATAGGAAGGTCCAAGGGATACAGTAAACCAGAAGTTAAGCATCGGAATCCAAAACTGGAACTCACAGCAGAGGTTCAAATCATAGAAAGTTACAGTTTCAGTCCTCTTGTACTTAAGTCGGCATTGTGCCTTTTGTATTAAATTCGGATGCAATTTCTGTGTTTCATCGTCAATAACAAGATACAAGGGATACAGTAAACCTGAAGTGAAGCATCAGAAACTAAAACTGGACTCACAGCAGAGGTTCAAATCATAGAAAGTTAGAGTATCAGTCCTATTGTATTTAAGTCTGCATTGTGCCGTTTGTATTAAATTCGGATGCAATTTCTGTGTTTCATCGTCAATAAGAAGGTGCAAGGGATACAGTAAACCTGAAGTGAAGCATCGCAAACTTAAACTGGAACTCACAGCAGAGGTTCAAATCATAGAAAGTTACAGTTTCAGTCCTCTTGTACTTAAGTCGGCATTGTGCCTTTTGTATTAAATTCGGATGCAATTTCTGTGTTTCATCGTCAATAGGAAGGTCCAAGGGATACAGTAAACCAGAAGTTAAGCATCGGAATCCAAAACTGGACTCACTGGAGGGGTTCAAATCATAGAAAGTTAGAGTATCAGTCGTCTTGTACTTAAGTCGGCACTGTGCCTTTTTTATTAAATTCGGATGCAATTTCTGTTTTTCATCGTCAGTAAGAAGGTCCTAGGGATACAGTAAACCTGAAGTGAAGCATCGGAAACTAAAACAGGACTCACAGGAGGGCTTCAAATCATAGAAAGTTAGAGTATCAATCCTCTTGTACTTAAGTCGTCATTGCGTCGTTTTTATTAAATTCGGATGCAATTTCTGTGTTTCATCGTCAATAAGAAGATCCAAGGGATACAGTAAACCTGAAGTTAAGCATCGGAATCTAAAACTGGACTCACAGGAGGGGTTCAAATCATAGAAAGTTGGAGTATCAGTCCTCTTGTTCTTAAGTCGGCATTGTGCCTTTTTTATTTAATTCGGATGCAATATCTGTGTTTCATCGTCAATAAGAAGGTCCAAGGGATACAGTAAACCTGAAGTGAAGCATCGGAAACTTAAACTGGACTCACAGCAGAGGTTCGAATCATAGAAAGTTAGAGTATCAGTCCTCTTGTACTGAAGTCGGCATTGTGCCTTTTGTATAGAATTCGGATGCAATTTCTGTGTTACATCGTCAATAAGTAGGTCCAAGGGATACAGTAAACCTGAAGTGAAGCATCGGAAACTTAAACTGGACTCACAGCAGAGGTTCAAATCATAGAAAGTTACAGTTTCAGTCCTCTTGTACTTCAGTCGGCATTGTGCCTTTTGTATTAAATTCGGATGCAATTTCTGTGTTTCATCGTCAATAAGAAGGTCCAAGGAATACAGTAAACGTGAAGTGAAGCATCGGAAACTAAAACTGGACTCACAGCAGAGGTTCAAATCATAGAAAGTTTGAGTTTCAGTCCACTTGTGCTTAAGTCGGCATTGTGCCTTTTGTATTAAATTCGGATGCAATTTCTGTGTTTCATCGTCAATAAGAAGATCCAAGGGATATAGTGAACCTGAAGTGAAGAATCGGAAACTAAAACTGGACTCACAGCAGAGGTTCAAATCATAGAAAGTTAGAGTTTCAGTCCTCTTGTACTTAAGTCGGCATTGTGCCTTTTTTATTACATTCGGATGCAATTTCTGTGTTTCATCGTCAGTAAGAGGGTCCAAGGGATACAGTAAACCTGAAGTGAAGCATCGGAAACTAAAACAGGACTCACAGGAGGAGTGCAAATCATAGAAAGTTGGAGTATCAGTCCTCTTGTACTTAAGTCGGCATTGTGCCTTTTCTATTAAATTCGGATGCAATATCTGTGTTTCATCGTCAATAAGAAGGTCAAAGGGCTACAGTAAACCTGAAGTGAAGCATCGGAAACTAAAACTGGACTCACAGCAGAGGTTCAAATCATAGAAAGTTAGAGTATCAGTCCCCTTGTACTTAAGTCGTCATTGTGCCTTTTGTATTAAATTCGGATGCAATTTCTGTGTTTCATCGTCAATAAGAAGGTCCAAGGGAAACAGTAAACCTGAAGTGAAGCATTGGAAACTTAAACTGGACTCACAGCAGAGGTTCAAATCATAGAAAGTTACAGTTTCAGTCCTCTTGTACTTAAGTCGGCATTGTGCCTTTTGTATTAAATTCGGATGCAATTTCTGTGTTTCATCGTCAATAAGAAGGTCCAAGGGATACAGTAAACCTGAAGTGAAGCATCAGAAACTAAAACTGGACTCACAGGAGGGGTTCAAATCATAGAAAGTTAGAGTATCAGTCCTCTTGTAATTAAGCCGGCATTGTGCCTTTTGTATTATATTCGGATGCAATTTCTGTTTTCCATCGTCAATAAGAAGTTCCAAGCGATACAGTAAACCGGAAGTTAAGCAACGGAATCTAAAACTGGACTCACAGGAGGGGTTCAAATCATAGAAAGTTAGAGTATCAGTCCTCTTGTAATTAAGCAGGCATTGTGCCTTTTGTATTAAATTCGGATGCAATTTCTGTTTTTCATCGTCAATAAGAAGTTCCAAGCGATACAGTAAACCTGAAGTTAAGCAACGGAATCTAAAACTGGAGTCACAGGAGGGGTTCAAATCATAGAAAGTTAGAGTATCAGTCCTCTTGTACTTAAGTCGGCATTGTGCCGTTTTTATTAATTTAGGATGCAATTTCTTTGTTTCATCGTCGATTAGAAGGTCCAAGGGATACAGTAAACCTGAAGTGAAGCATCCTAAACTGAAATTGGACCCACAGCAGAGGTTCAAATCATAGAAAGTTAGGGTATCAGTCGCCTTGTACTTAAGTCGGCATTGTGATTTTTGTATTGACTTCGGATGCAATTTCTGTGTTTCATCGTCGATAAGAAGGTCCAAGGGATACAGTAAACCTGAAGTGAAGCATCGGAAACTAAAACTGGACTCACAGGAGGGGTTCAAATCATAGAAAGTTAGAGTATCAGTCCTCTTGTACTTAAGTCGTTATTGTGTCGTTTTTAATTAAATTCGGATGCAATTTCTGTGTTTCATCGTCAATAAGAAGGTCCAAGGGATACAGTAAACCTGAAATTAAGCATCGGAATCTAAAACTGGACTCACAGGAGGGGTTCAAATCATAGAAAGTTGGAGTATCAGTCCTCCTGTACTTAAGTCGGCATTGTGAGTTATTTATTTAATTCGGATGCAATATCTGTGTTTCATCGTCAATAAGAAGGTCCAAGGGATACAGTAAACCTGAAGTGAAGCATCGGAATCTAAAACTGGACTCACAGGAGGGGTTCAAATCATAGAAAGTTAGAGGATCGGTCCTCTTGTACTTAAGTCGGCACTGTGCTTTTTTATTAAATTCGGATGCAATTTCTGTGTTTCATCGTCAATAAGAATGTCCAAGGGATACAGTAAACCTGAAGTGAAGCAACGGAAACTTAAACTGGAACTCACAGCAGAGGTTCAAATCATAGAAAGTTACAATTTCAGTCCTCTTGTACTTAAGTCGGCATTGTTCCTTTTGTATTAAATTCGGATGCAATTTCTGTGTTTCATCGTCAATAGGAAGGTCCAAGGGATACAGTAAACCAGAAGTTAAGCATCGGAATCCAAAACTGGACTCACAGGAGGGGTTCAAATCATAGAAAGTTAGAGTATCAGTCCTCTTGTACTTAAGTCGGCACTGTGCCTTTTTTATTAAATTCGGATGCAATTTCTGTTTTTCATCGTCAGTAAGAAGGTCCAAGGGATACAGTAAACCTGGAGTGAAGCATCGGAAACTAAATCTGGACTCACAGGAGGGCTTCAAATCATAGAAAGTTAGAGTATCAGTCCTCTTGTACTTATGTCGGCATTGTGCCTTTTGTATTAAATTCGGTTGCATTTACTGTGTTTCATCGTCAATAAGAAGGTCCAAGGGATACAGTAAACCTGAAGTGAAGCATTGGAAACTTAAACTGGACTCACAGCAGAGGTTCAAATCATAGAAAGTTACAGTTTCAGTCCTCTTGTACTTAAGTCGGCATTGTGCCTTTTGTATTAAATTCGGATGCAATTTCTGTGTTTCATCGTCAATAAGAAGGTCCAAGGGA